>NW_015388881.1:28252-58615 GCF_001527695.2 Protobothrops mucrosquamatus
ATGTATATGTCTCATGTTATTCATTGCTGCTTGACCATACCATCTAAGTATATATAGGACAACTCTCCTCTCATTTTCTCCCTCTTGCTTTCTTTCTTTCTCTCTCTCTTTGACAGGTGGGGCTCTCTTAAATTATTCTGTAGAACAGAAAATCCTCTATTTGATTTCTTTCAAATATCTGGAATAAGACAAGAAAAATGTTAAAAGTCATTTGTCAGCTGGGTTTTAAATTTTAGACTCAAAAAATGATAAGACTCTCATTAAAATGAATAAAAATAGATTTGGTTGAAAATGTGAGTCAGAGGAATAAATTAAATTATATAAAATCAAGTTAAAAATTAATTCATTTCTCAGAAAGGCTAAAGGTAGCTAGTCCTTGCAGATTTCTTTTAATGTAATTGTGCTTTTACTATCAAGAATGATAAGGGACAACTCAACAATTAAAAAGAAACTGAACTCCATTTAACTAACTTTTCCTCTGTGAAGTGATAATTTTCCATCCCTAGACATTTCTAAATCAGGACGGTTTCTTCCATATGGAAGAAGGAAAAACATGTTTCCTGATTTCACACATCTCCCAAAATCTATTGACTGAGATAAAGACTGTTCTGAAAATTACTTGGAGATGATGATTTGGGTGATGGGGTGGACTGCAGAGGAAACAGGAAGATTCTTCTGGAAATGCCCATATGGGCGAAGGCTGGTGTAGATAATGTAGATTGTTAGTAACAATCCAAATTTTAACTCTTTTCTCTCATATCTGGATTACTTTAAACAATCAAAAAGCAACCACAGGATATGATGAACTGAGCTGAAGTCACATTTATTTATTAAAGCTACACCATAGGTCACAAACAAATTATGAATACATATTACTGCTTATTTCTTATTTTCATACTGTGTGTATGTAAAGATCTTTTCTGCAATTGTAGATGGAGATCTTCTATATGGAAAACAACTTCTATATTGAAACAGATGCACGTTGGAGGTACAAAGCCACCTTTATTTTGGAAATTAATAAGAAATGCTACACATGCAGGAATGCTCTACACTTACAATAATAACTGGAATTTTATAATATTCTTGTGTCATGTTGCTCTTATGGAATAAAATTATATTTCTTTGTATATTAAATCATGATGGAGAATAATACCATATAGCTCCTGCCGACGTTGCTTAGGGTAAATATGCACTGCACAAAATTTTATTAATTTTACAGCAAGCATGCACAGAAACCTTCCCTTGTGATTCTCCTGTTGAGATTTTTTGCACAGTTGCAGATTGGGGATTGGCATCATAAACCCAGCAGCCAATGTGGAGGGTTGTCATCTTACAGAAATCATTTCAAAGTCATTAGCTCTATTCAACCTTATTAGCAGCTCTAATAGAGATTGTAATTAGAGATATGGAGCAGGAACTTTGAGAGATAAAGCTGAACATTGATAACAATGAAATCAGCAAAGACTTTTGCTCATCCTGAGAAACTATATGAGAGTGACAAATAATGCTTGATGATTTAAAAAAAAACCTGCTTGAAAACCTGTTTCTAAATATCAGTTTTGGGGAAGCAACAATGGAAAAGAGCTAGTCCCTCATGTCTTGTTCATGGATTTCCCATTTACATCTGCTTGGTTGGCCATTATGGGAGCAAATATGCTGAGAAAATCCTTAATTTAAAATCTGTATGGTTTTGTTTTTAAGTATAATTATCCCAGAACCCTGAACATTAAGCAGTAGTGCTACAGTCTCTGGAAAGATGCTGATTATCTAGAATTAATTAAATTTGGTTTCATTTTGGTTATATACACAAGCAGTGTTGAATGGGAAGAGGCAAAATAAATATATTCTCACATTCTTTCTTGCCTTCTGTGTGCTTTTTCATACCTTTACCACGATGAATTGGAAACTGAAGATGCTGTTTGACAGTCTTTCCTTCTTCTGACAGATCCCAAAGAAGTGCATTGAAGATCTGTACGAGTGTCCTCTGACAGTTTTGTGCACAAAGTTTTTTTTAAAAAAATATCTGTAGTGCAAGCTGAGCTATCATTTGCATACTGATCGAACTTTTAATAATCTGAATCAGAAAGAGTTATACATAACCTAGAACAATGATTTCCTATTGATGAAACTAAAGCTAAATCCTAATTTGACTAAATTACCGTAGCTAACATATCTAGAGGTAAATGCTAAAATGATATTGTGAATAAATAGTTCCCAATATGCAAAAATTGTTTCATATGAAATACAGCTCTAAAACAGTACCTTTTCTTTATGTCTATGGAGATTCTCAGTCATCCAGATCATAGTTATCCCAAAGAAGAAATGTCTTCAAAGAAAAACAAGAAAGTCCATTTGCCTTGTGAAAAAGCATCTTTGGGAGTACTTTTTCTTATTTCTTTGATGAAGGGCTGTATTTCATATGCAACAATTTCAGGAGAGATGCTTCATCAGAACAAAATATACCTTAAAGCAGGGCTTTTCAATCTTTTCAACCAATGTACCACTTTTAAAATATGGCAATATCCAAGTACCACCAGTCGCCTAGCAAGGTGTCAAAAATCTGATGACCAAAAAAAAAAAAAAAAAGGAAAAATGTGATAAACTTACAACAGTTTGCTTAGTGACTGTTCGAAGTTACAATGGCACTGAAAAAGTGCCCCCCAAGGCAAAGCCGAGCAAGACACCTGCCTGCCCACCCGGCGGTGGTCTTCCTCCTGTCCGAGGTTTTCATTGTTGTGAGCATTTCCGTTGAGGATTGGCAGTGGGGGTGGTGTGGGGGGGTGTTTGATTTTTATTCCCCCAGTCTGCTGGGTGGTTGCAGCAGGTTTTGGTCACTTCACATGACCCTGGGACACTGTGACCTTCATAAATATGAATCAGTTGCCAAGCATCTGAATGTAAATCACAAGACCCTGGAGATGCTGCAACATTCCAGCTTATTGGAGCTTCTTCTGGGCTCAGCAGAAGCGCCAGGATCAGCGCCGAGCTCCAACTGGAGCCTGGCACTGATCCTGGCAATTCCGCTGAGCCCTGAAGCCCTGCAGCTCCAGCCATCTCTTGCTCAGGCTTGTGCGGTGCTGCCACCGGTTCAGCTCATTCCCTTCCCCCGCTACCACTTTTCTAGGATTGTCGCGTACCACCTGCCAGGTGCTAATGTACCACAGGTGGTACCCTTACCACTGATTGAAAAGCCCTGCCTTAAAGCTTTGTACAATCTTGCTAATACTCCTGATTGCCTATCATAGTTTCTACATCAGTTCTAGTGGATCCGTGGCAGTCAGTTTTCAATCAGCAGAAGAATAAGAACTCTCAATAAGAAGTGAATGCTCTGAACTCTCAAAAATATATCATAAATTGCGTTTGGTAATTAATTCAAACTCAAATGTAAAATTCAAGGCATAAATGTGATATGTGTAACTTTCATAATATGTATAAGCCCCACTAGGCCAAAAAGTGGCAGAATTTTTGCATTAGGATCCCGATGATCATTGTCAACCTTTGCATTCTCTTTGGAAATTGGTTGATTGTGGAACAAATGAAAAACTATATTGAGTCCAATTTTCTGTTTCCACAGTAGTCACTTTATAGAAACCTTGAGCTCTCCAGTATTTGATATTCAGGGGAATGTTGTTTCTGATTCTTAAAGAACTGATATTCCAGTCCTTCGTAGATTAATTTAATTGTCTTTTAAAGCTATACTAAGTTCACTAATTTGAGTAGGTTTTAGAATTTAGTTATGTACCATATAAAGAATACTTTGTCTTTATCTAAATCATCTTGAATTCAGCTTCATTAGGTGAGAGGAATAAAATTGTTCCCTTATATATTTTTTCCACTTTTTACATAATTTTATATGCCTCTAGCAAAGATATACTTCATTTGATGTTTCCTGAGCTAAAAAATTCCCAAGGTTATAACTCATCTCCATAATGTTCTTTCTGAACATTATTTCAGGATATAATATAGAGTCTAATTTAATCTCTGTCTCCGTATCTTTTTGCAGATTATGTGCTACTAATCCAAATTACCATCTGATGCATCCAATTACTATCCCAACTTTAAGTCTGTGTGTGATTGAGCCATTCTTTATAACTGAAAACAAGTATGTTACATTTATTGTAGAAAGCAGGATGATGGTTGATCCAAAGCTTTCCTTGTTGCTAGTACATGCTTAGAATTTTATTTTTATAAAATAATGCAAAGCAAATCTCCTTTTCCTTTATGTTTGTTGACAACAGGTGTTGTAAACATTAAAAGCAGTCACCAAATGTGTGGGGAAATGTATTAGTTGAGTCTCACAAATGATTGACACTCTAAGGCGCACCAAACTGCCTGTGAAGTCCTGACCTTGAATTTTTAGAGTTGTTCTTATGGGATATTCAGACTGGAACAGTTGCTGACTCAGAATTTGATTAATGATTGTTTCTGAAAATGGGATTTTTAAAATTTAATTCAGGATTTCAAACTTTGGGATGTTTTATCATAAAAAAACCTGTTTTGTGTTTATAATGTTGTAAGCTGATTTTTAATGTGCACATCACATTTGCAGTATTCAGTAGGCACTTCTTTAAAATTCTCTTAAAATAAATTATACCATAAACTGTGAGACAATAGAGACAATATAATTCAAGCCTTAAGATGTCCCATTCAAGTGTTGCAGCTTTCAAATTAAATTTGCCATAATTATTATTTATTTTGTTAAATGTCTATGGAAGTCCCAAGAAAAAGGTATTACTTCCCCTTTCCTTAGAGAATCTCTCAAAACCTGTCCCTGACATCAGTTTTTGGCCATGATGCCATGGAGACCTAACCATAACCCTACTTTAATTTCCATTGGCAATGCGATTTTCTCATGTAGTCAGAACAAAAAAATCTGTTACTTCCACTTTTCTTAAAAAAAGGATGACCTCAGAAGTTGTGGCTATCCCAACTGGGCCTTCATCAAATCCAAAAAAGACCCAGTAGGAGCTTTTCCATATAGAAAAAGAAGAGAACAACAAATGAAGAAATGTTGTCATTTCATGTATTGCAGGAATATATGAAAAGCTCAGGACGATTTTCAGCCAACACAATATACATACATACTTTAAACCCAGAAGCTTGTCCACTCCAAGGGGAAAATACCCAGACACAAATTGAGCAATGTGATATATGCAGTACAGTGCAGTGAGACTTATACAGAACTGTACATTGGTGAAACAAAATAACCACTTCACAAACACATGTCACAACACAGGAGAACAAACCCATCAGAACAAGATTCAAAAGTCCATCTTCATTTGAAATATGAAGGTCACTCTTTTGAAGACAGCAAGCCCACATTCTGGACAGAGAGGACCACTGGTTTGAAAGAGTGGTCAAAGAGGCCATGTACATTAAGATTGAACAGCCCTCTCTCAACTGAGGTAGAGATATATGACACGACCTGTTTGCAAATGAGTCTTTTCAGCAGTTCCAAGAATGTTCCACACCCATCTGCATATTCAGGTGACCCACAGGGCATACCGTGTTTCCCCTAAAATAAGACCCAGTCTTATTTTATTTTTTTTCCTCCAAAAGAGGCACCAGATCTTATTTTTGAGGGGGTGTCTTTTCCACTGTCTCACCTGGCAGGGACAGCACTGACAGCCCCACCCAGCCCACTTCTGAGGATGAAGGAAATGCCTCTGCAGCTGAGAATGAAGCTCCAGATTGATGCGCATGTTGCCCCCTAGCCTGTATTTCACCCCAGAGGCCTTCTGGAAAGACCTCTGCAGCTGAGAACCTAACTACGGATTCAATCCATAGCTCAGTTCTTGGCTGCAGAGGCCTTTCTAGAGGCCCTCTGAGGGCAACATGAAGCCCGGGGTTTGCTGCAGAAGAAGTAGGCCGGTGAGGCAAGGGAGGTGTCGATTCATGGGAGGCTGCAATGGAAAGTGGGTATGGGGTACGTGGGGCAGCTTCACTTCCACACCACCACCCTAGCTTGATTTTTAGGCGTGCACCTTGGCCCAAAACTAGAGCTTAATTTGGAGGTAGGGCTTATATTAGACCCACCCCCAAAAATCAAGCTAGGGCTTATTTTCGGGGTAGATCTTACTTTTGGGGAAACACGGTAGATAAACCTTCAAGTGGTCTCAATGACTCTCAGAAAGAGTGCTAATTGCTAGTTGGCTGCAAGGAATATAACTCCTTCCATTCTCCACCATTCAATCAAACCTGAAGAAGCTCCTTGGATGAGAAACAAAAATTCTTCAAGGAAAAAAAAGCAAAGTCCAGGTGCCTTTTTAAAAAGAACCTTTGGGATTTTTTTTTGTTAGTTCTAGAACGTATAGCTATATTTTATCTTAGTGTTTCTATATATATATATATATATAGAATCAAGGATCAATATGTTATATAGAAAACTGACACCCCAAAATAACAAAATCCAGTTTTATTTATTTTATAATATATTTATTAAATAAAAGTGCATTTTTATTTTCATTATTACTCATTCATTAAAATTAGGATATAGGGGGATTTGAAGGGCCATTGTTAGCCTTCCTCTTGATGCTTTATCAATATTCTCTCAACGTTCACTATTCCACCAAGGGCTTTAAAAAGACGACAAAATAAAACATGACTTCTGTTTGTTCCTGACTGCAGCAATTATTTAAGGAGAGATTGCAAAATTTGGAAAGGGAAGTCTTCACTCCCCAAATGATAATTTAAATTCATCTTTTAAAAAGCTGTTTTGCACCAATGAGATTTCTAGATGTTTGTATCCAGCAAGGAAGTGAAAAATGTATTTTCCTCAACTCATGAATGGAAGTAAAGAGATTATTTTTTTTTGCGCATAAGTCTGCATGTACATGTGTATCAGAGGAAGGAATTGGGGACAGTGAATATTAGAAAGGACTTCAGGACAGGCAGGCTGTGTGAACAGGCTGTTCACACTTTCTGCTGTGTCGTATATTTGCCTGGAATTATCAACACAACATGGTTCAGAAATCTAGCATTTCAACTTGAAACACTTTAAGATGTGTGGACTGCCACTTGCAGAATTTCCCAGCAAACAATATTGCCTAGGAAAGTCTGACAATTGCAGTCCATGCACCTTAATGACCCAGATTCAGAAACCCTGATGAGCATTCCAACATCATATTTAAGGTGAAAATAAAGCAATATCCAGAATGTTTTTGGAATTTGTTTTTCAACCATCATAATTACTAGTTAAATTTAAAAAAATACTTAGGAAAATAAGTTGAAGAGAAGGAAACACCTATATTCTTTAGTGCATTATTTAATTATATTTTTATTGTTAAATAATATATTATTTCATAATTTTACATAATTTAAGAGAGTTGAATGATGTTTTCACACCTACATAACCATCCAAGCAATTTTTTCCCCACAGATAGGTAATTCTTTTCAGGCACATGAAAAAAAAATCATCATCATAATTTTTGGCAGCCCATGTGCAAGCTATATATAAAAGCTCTAGATCTCAAGAAGAAATTATGTTTCCATATTATAACCACTAGTTCTGAAGTTGTCACTAAGTGGATTTGGGAAAATATAATTATATGAAATAAGCAATTTTGATGTTCTGAATGCATTTGTGATTTCAAGCACTGCAGCAAGATCTGTCAATTTATTTTTATAGCAATTGTAAATCAGTGATTATCCTTGAAATATATTTGTGCAAATAGTGGTGAAAGATTGCTATAAAAAGCAGGAAAAGATTGCCCTCTGCCTTAACTTGTTTCCCCAATTGCTATAGAATAAAAATAAAAACTCTGTGCTTTCATTTATGTAATAATCTGAAAAGAGTTGTTAAATAGTCATTTCTAAAACAATTAACTTATGATTCATGTCATGGGAAAGACCACAAGAAAGAGATATAGTTTCATTTTTTCATTCACGCTAATTAATTAAAAAGCAATAAAAGCCATAGTTTTGTATCATTTTACATCATTTTTATGTCATAATTATGCCCATTTTTTCATCTGTCTTTCTCAAGAAATTCTGGGAGTTGAATTCTACAAGTCATAAAAAAGCCAAGGTTCCCTACCCCTCTTCTAGACCAATTACAAACAGTTAAGTATTATGTTAAAAGAGAAAGAGAGAGGGAGAAGGGGAGAAGGAGAGAGAGAGAGAGAGAGAGAGAGAGAGAGAGAGAGAGAGAGAGAGAGAGCTATTCAAGTTACTATGTACATACATTTTCCAAGGAGATACTTCTAATCCCTCAACACTGGAAGTGATAAAAGAGGAAGCAGAAAAGAAGAAGACACTCTAAAATATTTAGCTCTGTTATAATGCACTATGTCACATAGAATGACTGAGAGAGGATAAAATGTGGGTTTATATAAATGTTTATATATTTTCAGTGAATTGAAAGATTCATTTACATCGAGTTTAAGAAAATATAAAGGGAGTTTAGTGTAAATGATAAAATATTTTGAGATTTTCCTCTCTCAGTCTTAGTACTAAACAAAACAGAAGCAGAAACAGATGGTAGATATTTTGATGTCTTCATTTCATATGACTACCTACGGAAGAGGGGCTCTCACTGCTGTTACATTATGTGCAAGTGTAATACCTTCTATTAAAGTTATCATAGAACAGCCTGTCTCCTGGTGCATGGCAAATTGGATATAAAGTTTTTCAGCAGGAAAAGTTACTTTAAATTCTTGTTCTAATCAATGCCTCATTTAGTTAACATGTCTTTCTTTTATGACAATCACAAGAAAGTTATATACCTTTTTACAGGAAGAGAAGTGGCAGTTTTGCACAGGTGATGGCATTGGTTTCTAATTATCTCAGCAGGGATTAGATCCATGAACTACAACGGTCTGCCAATATATTATTTTCCCTCCACCATTCTTCAGACAAGCACAAGGACTAAGGATAAAACTTTGACAGTTCTAATTGAAGCTGAGATCAGTTCAGTGAAATCCCCCCATTCGTTTGAGGATGATGTGAAGATGATAATCCTTGACTAGAACCCATCAAGTCCAGAAAAGCTTTCCAGAACTTAGAGGTAAATTGAACCCCTCTGTCTGAAATTATACATTGTGGGGCCCCATGAAAGTGATATACATTTTGCACCAAGAGTTTAGCTAAAGTTTTTGCAGTGGGGATCTTGGGGCATAGAGAACAAATCCATTACAACCCAAATTACAGTGTCCATAGAGATCTCTCTCCAGGGTACTGATGGACTGGCTACCAGTTGAAGCAGTCCCGGGGGTTTTCCTTACTGCCGTTTAGCCGTTGCGCATGTGGGACAGCTGGCTACGTAGCTTTCTATATCCTTTTTCAATGCAGACCACCAAAATTGCCTTTTAATGAGATGTAAGGTACAAATCCAAAATGTCCAACGGTTTTCAAGCCATGCCCTGCTTGCATTACTTTAAGCCTTAAGGCTGCCGGGATATAAAGTTTTTCTCCAATCCATGCTAATCCATCTTTTATCACACATAGGTTACTATGGTTTCAAAACCACTCATCAGTCTCTAACACAGTTTTAAAATCCTGCAACAAAGTCTTTCCAACAGGAGCCACAGGTTTTGACTGGGCTCTGGTGGTTATAGGGGCTGCTAATTGATGAGGATGTACAAATTGTTTAGCCACCTCTGGTTTCTTACTGTTATATTGTGGTAATCTGGATAATGCATCAGCTAAAAAAAAATTTCCCCCAGGGAGGTAACGAATAGTGAAATCAAAACAATGGAAATGTTGGGACCATCTTGCCTGTTTAGGGGAGAGCTTCCTGGAGTTTTTCATGGCTTCAAGATTTTTATGATCGGTCCATACTTGAAAGGGTGTTTTACTTCCTTTTAGGAAATGCCTCCAAGTGAGGATGGCCCATCATACAACATAGGCCTCCTTCTTCCAAGCTGCCCACCTCTGCTCAGTCTCTGATAATTTCCTAGAGGTATAAGCACAAGGTTGTAATTGTCCTTCTTTATTTCTCTGCAATAAAACCGTTCCCACAGCCACATCACTGGCATCCATTTGAATTATGACTATTCTGGGTCTGGATGTTTCAAAACCGGCTCCATAGAAAAAAGTCTCTTAAGTTTCTCAGAGGGTGCTTGACACCATTTTAATGGTGAACTGGACTTTGGCTTATCCCCCCCCCCTCTGGTTTTTAACAAGTTTGTGATTGGGAGGGCAATTTGTGCAAAAGATGGGATGAATTGTCTGTAAAAGTTCACAAATCCTAGGAAACTTTGGAGCTGTTTCCTAGTTTTTGGAGGGTCCCAATCCAAGACTGCTCTCACTTTCTTTGGGTTCATCTCTATTCCCTCGTTGGATATACGCAGTGGTGGATTCAAATATGTGAACAACTAGTTCTCTGTGTGAATGCTGCTTTTGGAAGTCCATTCTGGGCCTGGGCAACAAAAAATTATCTACCGATTCTGCTGAACTGGTGCGAACTGGCTGAATCCCACCACTGGTAATCAATACGATCTTTTTGGAACTCACACTTTGACAGTTTGGTGTACAATTTGGCAGAGTGCAGCTTTTTTAGTACTGCTCTGACCAATTTAATGTGCTCATCTTTGGTTTCAGTGTAAATAAGGATATCATCTAGGTAAACCATGCTCCTCCCACCATGCAAAGATTCCTATATATATCATGTGAAGCTGATTCCCGCCCCCCCCATCTTTTAAAGTTCTAACATAGAAAATAAAATCCAACTTCATTGCACTTAACATTTTTTCTCACCCTTTGATATCAGTGAAGTCCCCCTGGGTAAATGTGTATATCCAGGTTGTGTAACAGGCCTTGGAAATTGCATTAAAGTCATATAAAATCTGTGCAGCTGCAGAATATAATTTAGAGTTACAGACAATGCATTTTGCAAGCCCTAAAAATATTGAGCTAGTATATAAATATGACTTGTGCTATTGCTCTTTAAATACAATATCCACTCAAGCCTTAAATCTTGACACAGTGGATGATTATTATTTAAAGCTGCTATAAAACTAGCAATTTACATTTTGACCTCTTAATTCACCTTAAAACATACAATTATACTGTATATTACAGTGTAGACAAGCCTTTAACAAGCAATAAAATAGGTTGTGCTTTTTTTTTCCTTTCAGAAGCATAATTAGCAGAACTGCTAATGCACAGTAGCAATGTTGGAATTCTATTTGATGTATAAATGGTATGGCTGTATTCATTAAGATGCTTTCAATAAGCTTAGAGTGATCTTGATTTAAAGCAGATATTTCCAAACTTTGTGATACTGTGACCATCACAAAATAATAATGTGAATTTGTGCAATTCCCCCATGAATAAAGCTAATGATTTCTTTCAGGTTAGGACTGAGTAAGGAATAAATGTACCATTTAGCCTTAAGAACTGAATATTAATTTATAATTCAAATATGAATTATAATAGGCACAATAGACACACATTTTATAAAGTAAAACCATTTCATGAAAATAAGGAGAATAAAATAACTTTTAAAGCCACAAATGTTTTCTTATTTACAAAATCCCAGCTATTATACTATAGCCAGCCTTGAGTTGAGCAGCTGAGTTCCCAATGATCTGCTATGTATAATCATTTCTCAAAACTATAGATTTTATTGAAATGAAGTCTGATTTCCTGTCACCACTGCTTCTAGCAAAAGGAAACATTATTTCATTCCCTCCGAAGGCATCCAATAATAATAATGAAAAAGAATACACCACTGTGTACTTTTTGCAGATTTTACTTGCATCATACAGATACGAACATCAGCAATATTCACACTTTATCCTATGCTATTATATTAGTAGTCCAGTAATCAAAGAAATTTCCTCCTCTACCTTTCTAAATGTACTCACTCTGATTGTCTCTTGTACCCGATTGCTGACTGATACCTTCATGAGTGAGCCTTCAATCTTCTTTTCTTCTCTCCTCTTGTCCTAGCATCTTTCTCCTCTTCAGCTAGATCTCCAAGCTGCTTCTCAGCTTCTTGTGAAGTTTCCAACATCCCACACCACATTGATTCAATTGCCAAGAACTGCTCTGCTTATTGTTGCATCAAACCTTATGCCTTCTCTCCTTCACCTTTTGCTCACAGCTTTTCTTTACCTGCTATTTTCAAATATTTCTTCTCTCTCCTGCTCATCTCAATAGTACAACCTTACACATAGCTTTCTTTGCCTCCTTTTACCCTTTCTATTCATATTCCATTGTCTGTTTTTTAAGCCTGTGTTTGGTTAAACTGTAATCTTGAAATAGCATTCTTTGCAGAAAAAAAATCTATCATGTAGGAATTCTATATTCTCACAATCTGTACCCTATTTTCCTTCCCCCCCAACTTGAAGATCCAGTTGCCTTTGTTCTGTAATCTATCTACTTAGGATACCCCTCTAATCTTTTTTGCCTTTCACACACAGGAAATTCTAAGTTATATGTATATAGATTACTTACCATGAACATTTTAAGTTTTATCTGTAAGCCACCAAGTGTCTGATTGGACCTGGACATGTATAAATTCAATAAAAAAATAAATGAATAAGGAACTGGAGTACTTTTAGTATATTCCTGAAAGTTGGATTTGATTTTGAAGACATCCATTCTCATTTATGAAAATCAGGAAAACAACAACACAGAGATATTTTCTTGCTTTAAATTAGCTTCTACTAACATTGTCTTAAAATGCTATCCTTTGCAAAAAATACTTGCAAGCTGTAAGTTGTTTTTCCTGGTGTCTATCCCAACACACTTGATTATTCTTAAAGGTGTTACCGGACCTGGATATACTTTATAGCAGGGGCGCTTTATGGCATAGACTAACATGTCTCTTCCTTCCAGATTTATTAGGCTGTAAGTTTTGGTCACAAAATCTTATACCCTAACAAAGTTGGTTGACCTTGAAGGTGTTACTAGATTCTGTGGCTACTGAGACTATGGAAAAAATTGCAACAATTCTTGACCTCTTTTCTTTTCCATTCCTTGTAATTTTTTCTGTACATGGTCAGATGGACATAGTTTAGGACAGGAGCCTTCCAGGCATGATTACTCTTCTTGGCAAGGTAAACCCAGTGTTAACCTAAAATAAACACTTGGAGTGCTCTGAAACTTTTACATTGCTTTGGATTCAGCATAATTTTGCTTCAAATTGTTAAGTCTGTTCAGAAAGAAGTGCAGAACAAAGAAGACATGTTCCTGTGACCTTTCATCTATTGTTTCATATCCCACACCTTGAGAAATGTGGATTTAAAGCATGATTATCCCTAGATATTGGCATATGTGTTATCATTATAAAAACACATAGACACACACAGAGTGACATTTATACACTCAAATATTACATACCACATATCATTAAAAATCAGTTTAATAAACAACTGCCTAGATAGATGGTCCTTATTGAAATAACATCTGCAATTGTTTAAAGTTTGTGTGTGTGTGTGTAAAATCAATATAAAACCAGTATTTATCATCACATAAACCTCTGATTTTCTACTTCTTGCAAGTTCCCTGTGTCATAACTCCTGAATGTAATGTAATATACAACAGAAGTTTAGGAAGATGGCAATTCCTTCCACAATAAAGCTCAGGTGGTAAACTGACATGCTTTTGCCTAATACATAAGATATAGTTTGTATATAGTCTAGAACAATTAACAATTAGTCTAGAACAGTCTATAGTTTGTCCAGTTCAAATTCTCTCATCCTTCCTCCTTTCTAGAATATTAATAAGTTCTTTTTTTTAAAAAAAATCCTTTTCATTCCCCTTCTCTCATGCTTTATTTATGTGTTTTCTAATGGTTATGTCTACATGATTTCCATACTATTTCCCATTGTTTTGGCCATTAAAGGCAATAAAGTCTTAATTATTATTATTTTTTCTGTCTAATTGCGATTGAATTTAATCATGGCCTCTCATGCAAACTGCCTTTCCTCTTTGGCTTTTCCATGAAAAAATATATTCTAAATAATAAAAAAAACCCATTTCTTTTTCAGTCTGCATCCCAAACATTAATCACATAGTTACAACTTCTGCTTTATTTTCAGAATAACCGTGCACAATATTAGCAATATATGATATGATTGCAACCTTAGCATTAAGAAAAAAAATGAAAAGAAAGTTTATATTCAAGAGAGACTACATAAAATAAGAAATATAAGTCTATTTGTTGTGCAAAAGTTTATTGCAAGGAGGAATCATAAGGGAAGTACAATATTTTATGCATATGAAGGAATGGCTATCATAAATTTTTCCTATATCATTACATAATTTAGATTGCTTTTTTCAACACCATGTCGCTTGTAGCTAGGAATCTTTTTCTTGGGTTTTTAATTGCATTTTAAAAATACACAAAAAGCAATGAACATAACAATGAACAAAAATACATCCAACAAATAATCTAATTAACCGTTAAGACATACCACCAAAACAAACAAAAGAAAAATAAAGGAAAGCAGAAAGCCCTGCAGTCTAACATATTAAATAGATACAGCTCCTCTGAATTTATCGCACACATATATGCGTAATAACAATACATCAAATTTCATATAAATATTTGTCTCTTCAAATACAATGCTATGAAATTTATGCCAACCATACTGTATTATTTTTCAACTGGCAGAAAAAAATAGCCTTTTCAAATATTTATAAGTTTCACTTTCTTGAAGTGATGCTTGATATCTGGAGTAACACAACTCTTCCTGTCTCTCAATGTAATTCTCTTGACTATTCTCTATGCCCGATGTGATCAAAGTTCCTGTAAAACAGTGAATCCCACAATTCTGGAATATAATTCAAAATAACATTCACATCTTTAATGTACATGAAAACATTACCCCTAAATTTACTTTTGTATTGTAACAATACTAGAGGTTATACCCTCAGTGAACTGCATAGTGATTACTTAGCATTCTTCCCGACTCATAGATAAACAAGTTCAAACTCTGAACTAGCAAATCTTCATAAACCCGACAAGACCTACATCCTTGTATGCCTAAAGGAGGATTTGAAATGTAGGTCAGTTATGCTGTGGTTTTGCTGATTTATTTAAGGATAAAGATAATAAACTTAGTTGGGCTTTCTTGTGTTTAGAAAAAAAGAAAGAGCAGCACTCTTACAATGACATGGAAGGATAAATTATCTGGTATCTGTGCCATTGATAAGCTATTGTTTATATGTTACAAATTCCATTTTCTGAATAATCAAGTTTCCATATATGAATTATTTTTTATTTTGTTTATTCATTTTTATCCTACAACAGCTGGTATTTGCCTTCATATGCACCACATTCATACCATACCATACCATACCATTCCAAAAAAGAAATATGCAAAAATAAGAATATAAGTAAGAATTCCACCTTGTTTACAAAGAAATACAATCTACTTTTGAGATTATGTGAAGTGTACCAGAACTGAATTATAACTAGTCTTATGATATATGATTGGGAATGCATACACAAAGTGAGAATATAGGCTTAAAAAAACCTAGTTGGAGCATGAATTTATAATCTTGAAAATGCTTTGATGGAATGGTGCAGAACATTGCAGAGAGAAAGTACAATTTCTCTATAGTTTGCCACTCTTATGTTTAAATAACAATAGTGACAACAGAAGGTTCTGTTAATGTTGGTTTTTAATTGAGCAAAATGTCAGAGGTGAAAGGTTACAGTTCTGTTTTGTTTTCCACTCCTAGGCAGAGAATGATTTATCAAAGATGAAGAAAAGGGAATGTGTCACACTGTCTTGTGGTGTTTGTATTTTAAGGATGACTTTTAAATTGATACAATAGAGGGACATTTGTGACTTATGTACTACTTTGTCTCTTTTTTTGCTTTATCACTGTACATATTTTGCGATATGCATTTAATGCATTTACCTTTCAGTTTGGGCACAAACTATCTTCAATATAATATAAAAGTTAAGCTGCTGTTTGTTCTATTGCTTCTGGAAACAAAATAAAAGCTAACCACCTCACTCTGGGAATTACTTTAAGGCATCTATCTTTAAGGGCTTGTCTTACTATTGGTCAAATTGTTTTTTATTTTATTTTATATTTTTTTATTTTAATTATTATTGTAACTGGCTGACAAACCATACTCAATGGGTAGTCTTTAATGTATTACATCCACAAGGAGGGAAATAAGCAGTAGGGTACCACAAGGTTCCATCTTAGGCCCAGTACTCTTCAATATCTTCATAAATGACTTAGATGAGGGAATAGAAGGGGAACTCATCAAATTTATAGATGACACTAAGCTGGCAGGAATAGCCAACATCCTAGAAGACAAACTCAGGATCCAAAAAGATCTTGACAGACTTGAACAATCGGCCCTATACAACAATATGAAATTTAATGTGGAAAAAAGCAAGGTTTAGGAAAAACTAAAGGTACAAGTACATATTACGTGAAATCTGGCTCAAAAACAGTAACTGTGAGAGGGATATTGGAGTTCTAGTGGATGATCATTTAAATATGAGCCAGCAGTGTACAGCAGCAGCCAAAAAAGCTAATACAATCCTTGGTTGTATAAACAGAGGCATAGAATCAAAATCACATGAAGTATTACTACCCCTTTATAAATCCTTAGTAAGACTACACCTGGAATACTGCATCCACTGTTGGTCACCACATTACAAAAAAAAATGTTGAGATTTTTTTTGGGGGGGGGAGTGCAAAGAAGAGCAACTAAGATGATTAAAAGCCTGAAGAATGGTTGCAGAAATTAGGTTTGGCCAGTCTAGAGAAAAGAAGGACTAGGGTGACATGATAGCAGTTCCACTATTTGAGGGGCTGCCACACAGAAGAGGGAGTCAACTTATTTTCCAAAGCACCAGAAGGCAAGGCAAGAAACAACAGATGGAAACTAATCAAGGAGAGAAGCAATCTGGGATTAAGGAGAACCTTCTCAACACTGAAAACAGTTAACCAGTGGAACAGCTTGCTATCAGAAGGTGTACGTATTGGACCTTTTTAAGAAAAAACTGGACAGCCATTGTCTGAAATGGTATAGGGCACGGGTGTCAAACTCGCCACGTCATGTGACGTGTCACGGCGTATCGTGACTTTTTTTGCATTGCCGGAGCTGGGGTGGGCGCGGCATCCATATGAGGCAACTGGCCTTTGGGCCAGCAGTTTAACACCCCTATATAGGGTATCCTGCTTAAGCAGGGGATTGGACTAGAAAACCTCCAAGGTCCCTTCCAGCTCTATTTCTATTGAGTGAGGGCAGGAGAATTGTTTTGTACCAGCAAGAAGAAATTGTGTGAATGTAAAAAAAAAAGACTTTACGTACTGTAGTAGTTAAACTTTTTCTGAAAATAGCTTTAGTAGGACTGGCTGCATATTATACTAACCTGATTATAAGTTAGAGTTTCAGAGAGCTTGGCCTTCTCTACCATTAAAAAGGAGTCACTCTATCAGGCTACTACATTAGGATATAGATGAACAAATAACAAGTTCTCAGAGAGAGGGCTCAGAGTTCAGAGACTAAAAGGTATGCCTTGAATTACAAAGATCCCACTTTAAGCTTAACACTCCTAAACAGGGTTAGAAATTACTCCTCTCTGAAACTCAGAAGAACAATTTCAGCTAAAACGTTCAACACTGGCCAACTGGACCATTAGTCTAGCATGATATAAGGTTTCTTCATATATTTTACTACCCTCATCACCTGCACTAAAAAGTGTCTCTTTTCGTACTGGTACCATCTTTGCCAGACTGAAGTCAAAAGTCATATTTATTTCTACTTTTAAGTCAATCATTGTGACCCTGCTGTTGTGATCTTTTCTGTACAAAATATCTGCAGGTAAGAAGAATTACTGAAACAGCTGTATGGTTGGTGTTATTTCTCTACAGAATCTATTCCAAGAGATGAAAATCAATAATTTTATTTGTTTGGATTTACTTTCCTAGCATCTGTTCAGTATCCAATATTTATGAACTGAATTTAGTAGTTTAAAATGCAATGTGGCTTCTGTCATCTGTTATAACCATGCTGATTAATTTTAATAAACTTTTAAATATTTATATAACAAAACATATGGATTTCTGATTAACTACCTCATCATAATAATCAAAGACCTGTTCATTTTCATTACTCTAGTTGCAGAAGGGCAACTACAAAGCTCTCTAATGTTGTACCAGGAAAGAAATGAAGAAAAATGTTTCTAAATTTTAAAATATGCTTTCATGCTTCATTTGTGATCCACCTGGAAAATCAAACAGCATTATTAAATCATAAGCTAAGCTTAGTCAAATTTACATCTGTGATAGGGGTGGGGAATCACCAGGCAAAAAAGGAAGATAGAAACAAATTGCAACAAAAAGTGAACTTTTTTAATGCATAGGTTTCTAAGGATAAAGATGTCATAGTAAATTACTGACTTTCTTTCCAATATAAATTTGTACTCAAAAGCCATTTCCAACACAATTATCTTCTAACAAAAATAAATTTGCCTTCCGACATCCAGAATCAAAACACTTTAGCACAAACCTTATAATTTAAAATTAATATATATCTTTTTTACCCTGAGAATTATATCATATTTAAATTAAGAATATTATTTTTTGGATTTCCCAGGGAAAATATTAACTAATTTCTAAATTCAGCATGGAGTTTATATACACACATGCATATATGTTAGAGCTGTGCATGCTTTGGCAATATTGTGCAAGACACGTTTTGAATTTTCTGCAAGCATAGCAGTTCTTCACAATTGATTGATGGACTGATTGTGGAGAGAGGCAAAAATTACTTCTGAAACCATTGTACAAGCTATGGTAAAACTTCTGCTGCTCTTAACAGACCCATTGACAGAAGTATCTGTAAGAACACTCATCATAAGTCCCACATTTTCACTATAATCTATTACTCTATTAAGATAGAATTGCCTTCTCAAAAACTCTTGCCCAAATAGGTATCCCATGGATCAAGTTGTCACTATAAAGAATATTACAGTTGTTCAAGATAAGATTTATTATCCATTATCTGCATGTAAGGTTTGTATATATTGGCATTTTCTTCCTGTGGCAAGCCAATTAGGTTTGTTGAACACTAAGATGAGACTATCTTTCTTTTTACTACATTGACTGCAGCTAAAGACTATAATTATTAATCCTTATGTAATGATTTTTGTATACACAATAATGTACTACTCCAGTGTGGGAAAGGGGGAAAGGAAGAAAGAGAAGAATAGGATGACTAACAGCAAGGGGGATGGATTAAGTGACTGTGGCATTGAATACCCCAGATTGACTTCAGAGACCTCAAAAGAGCAGGTTATGGACAGATTGTCATGAAGAAAAACCTCTGTATGTAGGTGCTAAGAGTCAACAGCAACTTGATGGCACATAATCAATCAAAATTTCTCCAGTACAAAAATTATTGAAACAGGGATAGATGGATGTTTCTGCATTCTTCCGTAATCATTAGTAATTGGAAAACTCTGAAAATTATCTTAAAGAATAAAAAAAATTCTGTAGCTAATTTTAAATGATGACTTTTCACCACAGAAGACAGGTAAAATTAGTGCTTCGAATAAGATGGTCAACATGCTTGTGCAGAACTAATTAAATGATTTGCTACTTTGCATCTTTATCTAAATGAATCTTACATGTGACATGATTTTAACTAGCTACCTAGAGGAAAAGCAATTGTTTCAGTCCTTTGTAAAGATTTGTATAGGTTTATGAGGAATGATCTATACATTGGATTGATTATTTTAGCCCTCAGCAAATGTTTTGAATAAGCCTGAAAGGATTACATTTGTAAAGGCCAAGGCTATGTAAGGGAGACATGGTCCTTCGCCACAGTGATAGTATCTCCTGTGGTCTACATACACTCATAAGCTTACCTGCAGGTGAAAAGTTATTTTTATCAGAGTTCTCACAAAATGGAAGGTTTAAGCACATTCAATTAAGCATGCCTGTATTATTATTATTTTTACCATCTAGTGATTTAAGTGTGAAGATCATTAGATGGGTGTGGTGAAATTCAGACAGTGCTTGCATACACAATCTGTTTCTACTACATCTTCAATATTGTGCATGCAAATTGACTGTGCAAAGTTAGACAACTATTCTAATTCATTTGAAATTTTCCTTTGACTCCATAAACCCTAATTAAATGTATGTGGAATTAACTGTATATATCACAACTGGGATAGTTTTCAAGGAAATGGGTAATGTTTATTTCAATAAGTGACTAAACAAACTAAATATATACTAACAGAATATATCAGAAACCACCATACAAAAATCATGAATTTGAACATAAGAAAATAGATGATACAATACAGCAAAACTAAAATTCTATGATTCTAATAGTTTAATGGTTCTCAAGTGTTTCAATAAATATATCACTCACAACAATATCAAAAAACCTAGGTACCCACACACAATAACTTTACTTGCCAATCAACATTAAGCTGTAAAATAAAATGTCAGGTTGTCTTAAACCAATAAATCAACCAGTAAACAATTAAGAAATCATGAAGTATAGTTAGTTTCAATGTCAGAGATACTTTGTAGCTCAGATGGTGTGGTGAGACTGTTAGTATATTATCCTTTTTAAAGCTTTGATTCATTGTGCTAAGGATCAAAATGAAAAAGAAATGATTCGCAGACTTGGACAGAGAGGATTTTTTTTTCTTTTGATCTCTTTGCACAAAGGTAACAAAAACAATATTAATTTTTCTTTTGGACATTACCGGATGTTGGTGGATTTTTAAGTATTCATGGATACTCATGCTTAACATCAGAGATAATATGAAGATTCTTGATTATTTATAACCTGAAAAATCAAATTGGAAGCTGAGAATCAGCTGAGAGTTTAAATTTTATTCCTGCTCTTTATTCTGTTTCATTTTTTGCTTATTTATTTCTTAGGATAAAATCATCAGAAAATAAATTCACTGTGGTGAAGCATTTGTGAGTACTTGTTTAGTATCACAGACATAGAATGTTAGCTCCTAAATTATTCTTAGATGTTTCTGGCTTTGCATGAGCAAAATGCAAAAAAAAATCAATGGCCAGAAATGAGTTCATAACACTTTTGTTGGTGTTTGTTTAATTAGGAAATGGGGTTTGCTTGTAGATGAAAGATATTTGATTTATTCCCCTTCCCCCATCTTTACCCACAATGTCAGAAAATTGACATTCTTTGATGGCTTCTTATAGAAACATATGAACTAATATTGACTTTCCCTTTTATTACTTATAGTTGCTAACTAGAAAGCCAGTTTGGTCTAGTGGTTAAGACACCAGGCTAGAAAGCAGAGACCATGAGTTTTAGTCCCACCTTAGCTTGAAAGCCAGTTGGGTGACCTTGGGCCAGTTATGCTTTCTCTGCCCAACTCACCTCATAGGGTTATTGTTACAGGGAAAATAAGAAAAGGAAGGTGTGTTGGATATGCCTTGAGTTATTTGTAAAAATAATAAATATGAGATGCAAATAAATAAATAAAATATTCCTTTTTCCTCTTAAATACACTTAGGCTGGAAAAAGAGAATTATCTGAAAGAAAAGGTAAAAATAAAGTATTGGAAAAGAAGTAAAAATTATTTTTTTCAAATGAAAGAAATTAAGCTATCCAAGCATGGAATGTAAAAATGCCTTTCAAAGGACAGGAGAGCATTGCCATTATTCTCTAACTGAAATTAAATTGTGAAAATGACAATGTAACCCTCTATGTTCCCACCAGTTATTCCCAAGTCTCAAATACTATTCATATCATTGTCCAATTTTTGTAAATAATATATTTCCCTTTACTACTGGGCTAGTAATAGCGCTGATTGAATCAGTGGACTCTGGACCCATACAGGGATAGACTAATACTGAGAAAAAGACTAGTGCTTTATGCTTTTGTCTCTATCTGTATCACAAATCACAAAGCTACTGATGTCTTCTTCATGGTATATGGCATAATTGTAGTCCGTTCCTGCTGTCATAAAAAGGAATCTGCTTCATTGGGAGCAGAAACAGCAGGAATTAGGAATGAGTAGAACATTTGTGTGTATCGTTTTCAAAAAGTTTAAGGTGGCTCTTGATATGATCTAGTTATTTCCATAGTAACACTAGCAATAGCACTTAGATTTATATACCACTTCACAGTGATTTACAGCACTCTCTAGGAGGTTTACTATGTCACCATATTGCCCCCAACAATCTGGGTCCTCATTTTACAAACTTTGGAAGAATTGAAGGCTGAGTCAACCTTGAGCAGTTCAGAATCGAACTCCTGGCAGTGAGCAGAGTTAGCTTGCAAAACTGCGTTCTAACCACTGCACCACTATGGTTTCTGATGATGAGTAATAGTTAACTCACTCATATGTAAGAATGAAATAAGTATGTGATTAAACTTTTACAGGTTTAATCCTAGTATTGTTAATGCATTGGATCTGCTTTTTAAATTATGCATACTTTTTGGAGCACGAATTGCATGGCAGAAGTTCCCCCATACCTGGACATAGTGATCTGGTTTTTTCTCAAGGTGGTATAGGAAGTACTTGACTAACAACAATTCATTTAGTAACTGTTCAAAGTTACATCACTGAAAAAAGTGAGTTATGATCATTTTTTAACATGACCATTACAGCGTCTCTGTGGTCACATGACCAAACTTCAGACACTTGGCAACTCACTCATATTTATGACAGTTGCAATGTTTAGGGGTCATGTGATCACCTTTTGTGACCTTCTGACAAGCAAAGTCAAAGGGCAAGTCAGATTCACTTAACAACCATGTTACTAACTTAACAACTGCAATGTTTAACTTAACAACTGTACCAAGAAAGGTTGTAAAATGGAGAAAAAATCACTTAACAAATGTCTCCTTTACCAAGAAATTTTGGGCTCAGTTGTGGTCATAAGTTGAGGACTACTTGTACATATAAAATAATAATCAGTTCTATAATACAGAAAATCTTCAGAGGGATATTTTCATCTAGGCTTTTCCTAGTACTATTTGGATATGTTTCCGTTTCCTTTGCCCCAATCTGTTAAGGATATAAAGTATCATAAGCCTTGGTAGAACATTGGCTTGATTTTGTATAAAATAAAATACATTTAAAGATTAACAAAATCTATATTAACCAGTAGAGATGGATAAAGACAAAGAGTTTCTCATATTCAGATTTAAGGGAACATAATATTAGTCCAACCCAGCTGATTTAGGTAAGTACCATGTTTCCCCAAATGTAAGACCTGCCACAAAAATAAGTCCTAGTTTTGGGGCGAGTTGCATGCCTAAAAATCAAGCTAGGGTGGGGTTAGACTTTACCATTACAGCCAGGCCTCCCTGGGATCGACACTTGTTCTATCTTTTCAAGCTAATTTCTCATCTCTTCTTGGAGGGGTTTATTCCATCTTGTTCCTCCTTAATCTAGAATAGAATAGAATAGAATAGAATAGAATAGAATAGAACTGGAAGGGACCTTGGAGGTCTTCTAGTCCAGCCCACTGCTCAAGCAGGAAAACCTATACCATCTCAGACAAGTGACAGTCTAGTCTCTTCTTTAAAATCTCCAGTGATGGAGCACCCACGATTTCTGGAGGCAAGCTGTTCCACTGGTTAATCATCCTCACTGTCAGGAAGTTTCTCCTTAATTCCAGGTTGCTTCTCTCTTTGATCAGTTTCCAACCATTGCTTTTTTCCTGCCCTCTGGTGCTTTGGAGAATAATGTGATCTAGTCAGTAGGGATGTTTGGGAAAAAAATTGCAGGAACATTCATACATACTTTATAATTATTATTTTTTACTAGAAATTGTGTATTTTAATTCATTTGGGTTATGTGCTTTTTCGAGCATTTTGTTAGCTGAAAATTGCATCATGACATTCAGAGATGTGTGAAATTGGAAGAGTAACTGTATTCTGATTTGCACATTATTTTGGGAGTTATGAATCATGCTGTTTATTTCCAAATGTGAAGCAAAAGAACAATGTAAGTATTCAAATTTCTTTGAATATCAACCATAGCAGGTAATGGAGAGAAAGAGAAGTTATCCAACTTCATTGTTTTCTAGTAGCAAAAATCATACTCAGCAGCACTTTTTCGTGCGGCTGCTGGTAAAAACAGGATCGCCAACATGATTGCCAACGTCCGATAACGGATATGGCACAAGAAGAAAAAGATATGAAAGCACAATTAAACAATAATCCAATGATAATAAATATACATTGTTAATTACTTATGGTAACCATGATATCTGAATATGTAAGTCTATCTCTCTCCATCTCCATCATCTAGATCTAGATCTCCATAATCTGTCTCTATATATCATTTATATCAATATCTGTATCATCTAGATCTACATCATTTATATCTATATCTAAAATATATTCAAAGATACTGAATATAAATGTCATTATACCACCTGCCATTTTTGGTATAATTAAAATTTTATCTGGGAAAGCACTAAAAATAAAGCCATGTATGCTAAAAGACGATCAGAAGAAAGGTGTTTATTATAGTAGTAAAGAGTGTAGCATGGGAATAGCTGAAGCACTGAATGAATTGAAGGAGAAGTTCTGGGAATATAAAGGCCAACTGAGGGGAAAAAGGCAAATGAGGTACCAACTTTCTTCCTTTATAAAGGTCATGCAAGCAGCAGTTACACAGTAAAAGAAATAGAATCCTGTATCACATGCAACAGTTAAGTAATGGAGGAGAAATTCATTCCATCAGAATATTTTATGGTTACTTGAACTGAAAAGCTGCCTAGCGTAGAAAGAATGTGGATGCTGAATTTTTCAGAATTCTGGGATCTGCAACTTGTTAAAAATGAAAAATGCATATTTTTAGGGAAAGCAAAAGTCTTAGGAAAAAGGCTTATATTACAGAAAGATATATCTGAAGAAAGATGCATTTCTCTATTGAAAAACAATGTGCACATTTGAAATATGCACATAGGGGAATGTGTGCATAACAGTACAAATATTTATGTGAAATGTTTCATAAGCACCAGAGGAAAAGTACTTTGGCTGGTAAGATGTGAAATTTAGCAAAAACAAAATGGTGCAAAGAATAGATAGCCAGTTGCAGATGACTGCTTCTGAATTTGATTCTCTTCTTTTTTCTCAAACATAAAGAGGATATTAAATGAGATGTTCAGTAAATTCTTCTCTTCTTTCCCTGTCTTTTAAAATGGATCCCAGCTACTGCTCCCAAGGTGTCTTCCAATTTCTTCCTGTATGAGAAAGTGGGGGTGGGGGGGCAGAGAGAGTAGCCCATGCATATTATTTTGAAATCTTGAAAATTCTCCATACTTCCATTCATATTTATTCTACTCTAGGTCTGATGACCAGGTTCTATCATTCCCTATTAAAGATAAAAAAAATCTACAACTGCCTTTAAATGTGGAGGGACCTACAAATGATCTTATGTTTGCCAATTAGTCATTAAGTATGGCATTGTTGCAAAACTATTTGCTTTTACTGTTCCTAATTTCTGTCACATCACTGAAACACTACAAATGATCTTTAGAATATGATACAGCACAGGAGATAGTAAGATAAATATGGTGGAGTAAATGGAACTATAACCATGGGATGGAATTCCTGGAGCAGTTGAAATCCGTATATCCGGACATCCAGTTTACAACAGAGGAAGAGACCCAAGGCACCCTTGCCTTTTTAGATGTACTAGTCAGTCGACGTCCTAACCGTAAATTATGTACATCCATCTATCGTAAACCTACTCACATGGACAGAACGCTGCACTACAGGAGTAATCATCCTGTAGCACACAAAATTAGTTGTATTAGGACTTTATTCAAATGGATCGATTCCCATTGTAGCACGGTTAGAGCCAAAATTGAAGAGAGAAAACATCTACTGTATATTGCACCTTTAGGATCAATGGCTACCCTGCGGAATTTGTGAAATGTTACAGCAGACCACGTCAACCGCATAGGGCCCAGCCCTCCGGAGTAATGATGACACCGGCCACACAGATAACCTTACCTTACATCTGTGGTGTTTCCGAAGCCACAGCATGGCTATTGGCTCCCCACAATGTGAGCATTGCCCATAGGCCAGAGCAGACCCTAAGAACTAAGATCATGTGTCCTAAAGAGCTGCTCCCCAACAGTGAGCAATCTTCTATAGTTTATAGAATTAACTGCAGGAGCTGCCCCTGCAATTATGTTGGGGAAACAGCCTAAAGGCTCAGGACTAGGGTCCATGAACATGAACTGGCAATTAAAAGGCAGGAGCAGCGCTCAAAAGTGTGGACCCACATGGCCAACCTGGACCATACATTCGATCTGGAAAACGCACAGGCCATATCTCGTGAGACCACCAAGGGTGGACGCCTTTTTAAAGAAGCCTGGCTTTCAGATGAAAACTCCATCAACTGGCACATAGACCTCCTACCGGCATACCAGAACCTTAGAAAGTGGGAGAGTCAACGTTGCAATCCACAGAGTAGATGGCCACCCCTCACGGTGCAAAAGCAAGATCATGATTTTACAAATGGGGAAACTGCGATCCCTAGGGAAGACAGAGAACTGAAAAAAGGAGAGGGGGGCAGGGAACATTACAACGAGATAGCAACAGGCAAGACTGGAGTGACAGGGCTATGGGTGAGGCAGTAACAGCTGCTATGGGAGGGGACGAGAAACTAACGATGTGTCAAGAGAGGAGAGGAGAGGGGAAGGCAGAGGAAAGGAGAGGAGAGGAGCAATATTATCATACAGATTGTTCTGCATTGAAAATGATGCCATAATTGAGAATACAGAATAAATTCAGGCTGTGTTCGAAAATATCTTTGTGGCTGTCACCACAAGAAGCATATTAAAGAAGAGAAATGATAGCTAAACTTAATGGTTAACTTATGGTGACATATTGGAATATTCCAGGGAGATTTAAAAATGAAATCAAGACAAGATTTGACTTCAGACAGATACACAGTACATGTCAACACTTTTCTGATATACAGTACAAGCATTCAAAGGATTTAAAACAGATAAAAGGACTTTTGGTTTGGAATATTGTAAGAATGAATTTGAAACAGAATTCTGTACAAATGATGAACATGTTATTGTTAAAATGTATAAACTTATTAAAATTTAAAATGCAAAAACCGTTCAAAAGAGAAAAAAGGATGAGCAACATGGAGAGATAAGAGACCTGTCTCAAAGCCATTTAGCTCATTGGAAGCCTTTTATGTGGCAGCCAGCAGTTGTTGAAGTCACCATGAAATGTGCGTATGGGGGGTGTCTTTCCAAGAAGACTTATGATACCTGTAGAAGAATCTCTCACAGCTGGTTCTGATAATTAAGTGATATGAAAGGGCTGTACATGAAGACCTCCCAGCTGGGGATAGCTGGCTGCAAAACTGAAGATAAAATGTGTTTGTAGGCTGTGAGCACCTGAGAGCAGTACTATATTTTCCAATTTGAAAATAAGTAACATTCACTGTAACTAAATTCTTTCACCTATAATTATTATAACTTTAAAGAGAAGACTGAAAGATGGTAGCAACATACTTTGATCTGATATACAAATAAAATATAACTAAAATATTGTTGGGAAATTCGTGGCAGTACACGTTTTTTTTTACAACAAAGGCCCTTTTGAAATGTTAACACAATCTGTTGCAATTTGTGTTTTAAATTCTAGCAAAAATAAAAGTTGAGTTATATTTGATTTTCTATGAAAAACTCACTTGAAAATTAAAAGGAAATAGTGGCTGAACTGATTTATTTCAATTTTATCTCCTCTCCTTTTCCAAATTTCCAGATAACTATTTATCTTAAAAAACAGTAAGATTTTCACTGTCACCATGCTTTGGCTATTGGAAATAGTATAATACTTGATCTGCTGTATGGCTTTATATGAAGCAAACTATATCTCCTTTTTAAAAATATATGGGTTTTAAAAACAATATTTACAGTCATTGACTGGAATGATTTTTAGAATAATTATTTGAAATAACTCTTCCCCGGGAATTCTTAGGGAAAGCTCTCTAATTATCGCATCCATCTGTATGGAAGTGAGTTTGTACACAAAGTGAAATCCTTGTGTGTTTTTTATTGGTTCATGTTTCACATAAACTCATCATAATACAGATATTCTCTGTTTACTTACACATTATCATCTCCACGGTATCAATGTCTGAGAAACTACATATTCTCCCAAGGAAATATTTCCAAACACTTTTGCCAGGCTGGAAAATTTGATCATCTATTGACTTTCCTGTCAATCTATTGATTATGACTCAATAGTGTCATGAACTCAGGAAACCCCTCATGAAGAATTTATCATTTATTTCAATGAAATTATGTTAAAATGTATGTTAAGATTCCTATATATACAAGTAATAGATTTACTATTGTAAATGAAATAACTGCAGGTGTATATATTTGTGCATGTAGATTTACTGAACACTTATTATTCATTTTTATACAATTATGAATTGCATTATTTGCCTGCAAGAGATTGGGGGAAAGATTTAATAAAGGTGTACTAAAAAAATAAAGCATATGCAGCATGAAAATATTATATTTATTTATTATGCACATAGAAGTAAACAATATGTAGTATAGTAACATCCCAGTTAGGAATTGAAGATTAGGATAGCATCAAGCATTAATAAATGCCAGAAGCAATCATACAATCACAGAATGGAAAGGTTTCTTAAAGATCATTTAGTCAAACTCTCATTTCAGGATAGGATACACAATTCAAATTGCTGCCATAATTTCCCTCAAGAATAGTTGTATAACTTTTGCTTGATTAATCTAATTTCTGCTTCTACTGGAGTTGTTTTTTTATTAGCTGTCTATTCCAGAAGCAAGTATGACATTTCTTGACATATTTAGTACAGGTCATTCTTCCTACAGTTTCCATCCATTGTTTCTAATTCTGCTTTGTATTGTAGCAGGAATAACTTTACTTACTGCATGAGAACCTTTCCAATATATGATCTGATCAGCAGACCAAGAAGTTAGTTTTAGAGTGTCTGCCTTTATAGAGAGACTGTATTTAAAATACTCTATGGAAGAGAAACCAATTTTACTTGACAATATGGAAGTGACAGACTACAGGACATGCAAAAAGAATTCGCATCTGTCCTAATAATTAAAAAGGGATATAAAACTCACAAATTAAGAGAGTCGAAAAAATTGAAAAGATTAAAAATTAAGATTGTTAGAGGTAAAGAGCAGGATATAAAGTTGGTTTATTAGATCAAGGTTAGAGTAATATATGTTGTTATTTTTGATAACCTTTAATAGACTTTTCCTGGCATCAGGACTAAAATGATGACTTATTTACTACTGTTAAGTTATTATTACAACTTATTTTCCAAAGGACCAGAAGGCAAAACAAGAAACAATGGATGGAAACTAATCAAGGAGAGAAGCAACCTGGAATTAAGGACAAACTTCCTGGCAGTGAAAACAATTGACCAATGGAATAGCTTGCCTTCAGAAGCTGTGGGTGCTTCATCACTGGAGGTTTTTAAGAAGAGACTGGACAGCCACTTGTCTGAAATAATATAGCTTGAGCAGGGATTGGACTAGAAGACCTCCAAGGTCTCTTCCAGCTCGATTCTGATTCTGATTTTGATGATGAAGCATTCAGGATTTGTTTATAGTTAAGAGATGGGATATGGGGAAAAAGAGATCCACTGTATTTTAAGAGAAGGTGATAAATTACTAAAATTATTTATATTTTTTGTGATCAAGGAGAAAGCCATTTCTTTATATATTTATTTTCTTTTTTCTTTACTACATTCGTCTTTCTTTTCTATTGTATTTCTATTTATTTTCTTCCTTGCACTTTCTATTTTCTCTTTTATTTTTTAGTTTGTATTAGTTTTATTACAATTTTAATTTTTAATGAAATAACCATAAAAATGTTTCCAATATTTGTGGTCGAAATCATCTCTCTTGTTCATCTTTTGTTCTCTAGGCCAAACATATAAACCCATAGGATGTGATTTCCAGTATTCTCACCATTTTGGTTTGCCTTTCCTGGATGTATCCATTTCCTATTTAAAATGTGAGACACCCAGAACTAAACACAATCTTCCAAATACAACATGACTATCAAAGAACAGCATGGACTTGTGTATATATGTGCTTATGATGTAAAGACTTTCTATTGATGTTATCTTTTCAGCCCACATCTATAAATCTCCGAAAGTTCTTCACTGATTGCTTTGAAATTTTGATACAACATTGCATTCGAATACGCGTGTGTTTTTATATACCTATATATCAGTGGGCGAGGCGTCGGCGGCAGCTCAGGAGTTCTTGGCTTCCATGACGGCCTTGGACTTGACCCAATTAGTACGTGCCCCCACTCACATAGGAGGGCACACACTGGATCTAATTTTTGTCTCCGGTCAGTGGCAAAATGATCTGGAAACAGGGGAGGTAATTACTGAGCCTCTGTCATGGTCAGATCATCTACTC
>NW_015388881.1:60132-68191 GCF_001527695.2 Protobothrops mucrosquamatus
AAGGGTAATTTTAATGATTGGCCTTCTTAAATATTTTCTTTTAATTCGGTTTTTAATATAGATATTATTGTATTATTGTATTGTGGTTTTTATGAGGCTGTTAGCCGCCCTGAGTCCTATGAGGAGAAGGGCGGGGTACAAATTAAATTATTATTATTATTATTATTATTATTATTATTATTATTATTATTATTATTATATTATATAGATATCACACCTGTGACAGGTAAAAACATGCTTTTTTTAAAAAACAGCGCCATCTGTTGGACGTAAAAGCAACACACGCTTTTACCAGACTGAGCCACAGCAACACGTGGCCGGGTACAGCTGGTAAAAATAATATAGGAAGGACAAATCAAACCTTTAAAAGAGAGAAGTTCTGTAATGATGGTGCTGTGAAACGAAATACCCATTTTCTAGTAGATCCTCACCAAACTATCCTATTTATATAATTGGACAAATAACAACCTCAAAAATAATATTAAATCTCAGCTGGTTGCCACTTTTAAAGTCCTTCAGGACTTGGGAGTTATCTGATAGATTGTATTTTCCCAGCTTTTTCTACCTCTCCAATCTAGTCCAGCTAGAAGGGCATTCTCTGAGTCTTATAAGTCAGAGAACACCAGTTGGTGAGGTCCAGGAGTTGTGCATTTTATGCTGCAGCATCACCCTATGAAACATTCTCCCTCTATAGAATGAGAGAACCTTCTGGTCTTCCATAGGTATCTGGTTATGTGCCTTAGTCTGGGGCCCCAAGTATGTGAAAGGCCTCATTTCCTGGCTGTGTTAACAAACATAGATTGTAACATTCTTCTTGGCTATTGTCCACATGTTAAGTTTTGTACTATGATGGAAATTTGTTTTAAATTTATTTTATGATTGTTTACTCCTTAGAGTAACTTGATGAGAAAGGCTGCCAAATAGATTGATTGACTGACTGACTGACTGACTGAATAAAATGGATAACCAGCAACGGTGATGTAATGTTAGAAGAGAGTGATAAGGTGAAGGATCAGATTGTGGAGAAATCTATATAATGACTAAGGGAAGGCACTGACTTGACCTAATCAATCGATCGATCAATCAATCAGTCAGTCAATCAATCAAATGTTCTGTCTGTTACTGATTGATGGGAATAATATTACATTTGAAATTCCTTGTTATTTTTATAACGATAATTTATGAAACAGAAGCCAACAAATATGTTCATTACCCATTCCCTCTCACCTGATCTATTTCTAAAAGGTTTTCTTTAGAAAATGCCTACAAGCATGAATTTAGATTAGTTTATTAACAAGACTGTTAATCAGCTGTAGTTTCAGGACAGTTATAGTTTATAGCTATAGTTTTTAATTGATCAGCAATTCTTTCATTTTAAATTAAGGAGATTTTAAAAAGGCATTGAACTGAATTTCAAACTAAGGTGAATTTTGTTAGTTAAATCAATTTATTTAATCATAGAAGGTATTTCAGGTATTTTTATTGATGTTTTGCAGCTTTATGAATATTATAATATGAAGCTGTTTATAACTAATATTTATGCTGTTTGCTATGGAATTTTATATTAATTTTAAAGGCTGTGTTTTCAAATACATTGTATCATGTGGAATATCAAATACTAAAGAATGATGACCTTGATTTGGTAACTTTAAACATTAAGATATATTGTTGACTTTAGTGGGCTTGGCTAAAGAAATAAATAGATATCAAATTAATTAAATTATATTATGAATTATTGGCTTTTTAAAGTAGCTACTGAAACTAGGATAAATACTAGTTAAAAAAGGAAGAGAGAGTAAAAAAAAACTATTGCCATGACAACAATCTAAAGGTTATATTGTTGTTTATTACAGAATAACTCCAACTATCAAATTATTGCAGCATTTCATGCTTATAAACATTACAAAATATTTTGTACCCATAAAAGTAGTACAAAAGAACAGATGTATTTACCAGAGTAACACCAAGCTTATCAAAATTATTTTAAATAATTGAAATGATAATGACGTCTGTGAAGAAATACAAATATTACTGCATTGTGTTTTGTTTTGTGTTTTAGGCAAAAGAGCCCAGTACTTCATCTTTAAAAATCTAGGAAAGGATAAAATTTCTGCAGTGTTTACATTTGATTTCTTTGTCCAGAAAACTTGGGGTGGGGGGGGGCTGCAAACATTGATTTGGAATTAAGGCCCCTATAAACCACTTCCAGCATGACTAATGATACAGAATTATGCAAACAATATAGCAGAGCACTAGGTGTAATGCAATTCATGAAAATAACGTAGAAAAATGTTGCAGATAGAAGTATCCAGAGCTTGAAAATGGTGCCTAAATTTAAAAGGACAAGAAAGGGCCAGAAACATTTTGTGTTCCTAGAGAAAGTTATATGGTAGATGTATGCCTGACTGACCTTCTATATGGGAGCCACCTGAAACACAATACCATGGAACAGATTCACACTTGCATATTATTTACTTGTTGATTGCAGTTCTGCATGGACCATGATACAAAATTTAAAAATTATTTCCAGACTTCTAATGACTTGCAGCAATAAGAACTCTCTGTCATTCTCTCTGGAATGCCACATGAGACTATTCTATGCAGAAAAGAATTCTTGTGAGGTCCAGTGAAGTTCTCTTCTCCTCCCCTCTCCTCTCCTCTCCTCTCCCCTCTCCTTTCTTCCCCTCCCCTCCCCTCCCTTCCTTTCCTTCCCCTCCCTTCTCCTCCTTACTCTTTTTTCCCTACTCTTCTCTCATCTCCTCAATAACTATGCTTGTACAAACTGATCTGCATGTGCTTGCTGTAACAGACAAGAAAATGACCCTTAGGCAAAAAAAGAAAAGAAAAAGAAAAAGAAAAATGTACCATATAGAATTACAAAGCTCAGAATAGTGTAAAATTGTATCACACTGTTTCCTCTAATATTAGCTGACAAGAAGGATCATTAGTCTTGACGAGAATTTCAATAACGTCTTCATTAGAGTAGAAAATTATGTGCCAAGGTCTGGTTAATTAGTGTATTGGTCCCTTTCCCTTCTATTAAAATAGTTTATTATCAGAGTGACACCAGGAAGCACAAAATGAGAAGTGGCATCAGTAGCCATAGGTTGAAGAAAAACAGATTTTGTAAAATTATAAGTATAGTTGTCAATAGAACCAAACAATAATGAAGCTGTACAAATCTGTTTCAGTGCTACTTGGTAAATAAAATACCACTTGTTTAGAACATGTCTTTCTGTGGTCTGATTTGCTCTTTAATTAGCTGACTTTTCAAAGTAAGTTATATTTTTGTTCAAATCATGCTGTGCAGAATTTTTTGATAATTTAAGTCCTTTTTATTGGTGAGTAACAATATTTTTATATTACATATTTCAGAACTGGGACGTCTGCAAGAGGGCCTAAAAAGATCAAAACATTGGGTGCAATGGAGTGGCTGAAGACCAATCCCATTTTACATTTCTCATGTGTATGATGTATTTGTGGAGTCCTTGGTGCTCTCTGAGTTTGATCATTTTCTTGCACACATTTCATTACCCAATTAGGTAACATCTTCAGCACTAGAAGGGAATGGGTAGAGAGCAAACTCCATTCCCTTCTAGCACTGATAATGTTACCTAGCTGGATAACAAAATGTCTGGAAGAAAACAACCAAGCTCAGAGAACATTAAGGATTCCACAGTTCAGCCCTGAGCTACAGATATTCTCTATTGATGCACACATATCAAGGATGGAGTTTCCGTCTTGACATTTTGGACTTCCCCCTGTGAATGCCCCTCACTGGACTTTTCCTCTGTTCCTTTCTTGCTCAGAAAAGATCTGGTTACCTTTATGTGTGTGTGTATTTTTGCTATGTCAAAGCACAAGGTAATACATGCCAAGCCAGAGTTAATGCCATGCACTTATAAAGCAAGTGGCTATTGGTATCAATGGCTTTGTCAAAAGACAATAGAGCAGAATGAAATGAAAGTTCCAACCATTTTAAATGACATTCTAAGTCACGCTGCTCTGGTTTTTTTCCTGAACACTGAACACTTTCATTTAGTTGCTGGAAATCTAAAGCTCTGTAAAACTGCCTTTCAGAGAGGAAAAAATATGATGTTTGCTTAGTGATAAACAATTTTTCACTGAGAGCAGGGTGATAAGCCATATGAATATTGAAAATTAAAAAGTACAGATGGCATGTTGATTTCAGAGATATATTTGTTCAATAGAACAACAGCTTTAAGTCCAAGAACAAGTATTCATATCAGACAATGATCGTATTTTTCAGCTTTCAATTACAAACGATCCAGTGTGAAATGTTACGGACTGTGCTAATGCAGGCACATTTCAAAGGGACGCATTTACTTTGAATGTTTCAAATGTTCCCATCTTTTCCAATTTTACAGCTGACTCTTTTGTCATTTATCCATGTATAGATTATTAAGCAGACAGTCAAATCAATTCTGTCCATCAGAATATTTATCAGAATGATCTCCTTTTTTAGTTATTTATTTGTCATATTTGTCAAATAATATTTATTTGTTGAATAAGTGACTTTGGGTGGCATGCAACAAAGCTAAAACCAAAATATACCAGCAAGTGTTAATATTATTATTACTAAAACTTTAAAATTATAGAGGCACAGAACAAAACAAAGATATTAGGCAAAATGCTTACTAATCTCCTCTTACTGGCCTTAATAAAGCCAGAACCTGAGGGGGAAAAAACTCTGCATGCTGAACACACTTTAGGTAACAAGACTGAGTGGCTGTGGTTGCCGGCGCCTCGGCATAGTCAGCTGACTCCATCGCTGACTATAAGGGGTGAAACTCTGGCTCCCTCGGAGAGGGTGCGCAATCTGGGTGTCCTCCTGGATCCACGGCTGACACTAGAAGACCAGTTGACGGCCGTGGCCAGGGGGGCGTTTTACCGGGTACGCCTGATTTACCAGTTGCAGCCTTTTCTGGACCGGGACGCCTTGCGCACAGTCACCCATGCTCTTGTCACCTCCCTCCTGGACTACTGCAATGCTCTCTACATGGGGCTCCCCTTGAGGAGCACTCGGAGGCTCCAGTTAGTCCAGAATGCAGCCGCGCGGGCGGTGTTGGGAGTGACTCGTTGCTCCCATGTAACGCCGCTGCTGCGCGAGCTGCACTGGCTGCCGGTGGCTTTCCGGGTGCGCTTCAAGGTGCTGATTATCATCTTCGAAGCGCTCCATGGCATCGGACCTGGTTATCTCCGAGACCGCCTTCTGCCTCAGATTACCCCCCACCAGCCGATACGCTCCCACAGAGAGGGCCTCCTCAGGGTGCCGTCAGCCAGACAGTGCCGGCTGGTGACCCCCAGGAGGAGGGCCTTCTCGGTTGGAGCTCCCACCCTATGGAACGAACTACCCCCAGAGATCCGGGTGATTCCAGATCTCCCCTCCTTCCGCCGCGCCCTCAAGACATGGCTATTTAAACTGGCAGGACTGGCCTAAGGGTTATTTTTAACTTGGTTTTATAATAATTTTTTTTTTTAAAAAAATTAAATTATAAAGGCCTTATAATAATATTTTATTTTAATTAACTTTTTAACGTTAGTATTTTTGTAGTTATGTACTTGTTTTTAAAAAGGCTGTAAGCCGCCCTGAGTCCGCAGGGAGAAGGGCGGGGTAGAAATTTAAATAATAAATAATAATAAATAATAAATAACAGAGATTTCAATCTTTAATAAATGCCTAGTCCAGTGATGGCAAACCTTTTAGAGACCGAGTGCCCAAAAACTGGCCCCACCCCTGCTCCACCCCTTGCCGTGCCCCCACCCCGCCTGCCCGCAGGGCCAGTCCCTGCCTCCAGGGCCCACTACAGATTGCCCAGGCAGCCCAGCAGTGCCATGGCGGCCACACCCTCTGCCCACGCCCCGCAGCATCAACTGTATGGGATGGGACGTGAGGGCAGAGTCTTGTCTATGCTGCCTGGCTGCCATGTCCTTGGCTGCACTGCTCCTTGTGGGCCACGCTCAGGGGCAACTCTCCTCCAGGGGGGCTGCTGGAGAGGAGAGGGTCGCGGGGGAGGCAAGGCTGGGGCAACGGCACATGTGCCCACAGAGAGGGCTCCGAGTGCCGCCTCTGGCACCCATGCCATAGGTTCGCCACCACTGGCCTAGTCCTTTTGTCACAGAGCTAACAGTAATATTTACAACTATTTTCCATCAAGACTTACAAAAATTGTACATTTCCAACCAGCACAAATGTATGTTTAGAGATCTTGGTTTCAGCTTTCCATACTTACTGTATAATGGTTAGAAGAGGAAGCAATGTTTTGGTATAAAGGCCAGATAATATGTGAATTTTCTTTTCCATAGTTAGGTGTTTGCTATAATCCATCACTTAGGCAATCTTCAGTTGAATTCTTTATTAATAATGCATCTGTGACAACGCCTATTTCCAAATTAAATAGCATGGGTATCTTCAGACTATCCATCATTTGACAAGAAGCTGAGAATAGAATAAAACCCTTGTTTGGTCCATGGGATGACTGTTGAACCAAGCATTCCATTCTTTCTTTAAAGAGTTCTACTTATTTACATGAGGTTCCATGTTCTAAATGCTATGAACCTATTCACAGCAAATCTAAATAAATAAATACCTGTTTTAATATTGGAAGCCACAGAATAAAATAGCTAACGGTTTTGATCTTGATTTTTTCTGTGCCCTTTAAGTCAGCATAATAGTAATGCTCTTTTTCCTCTTTACTCCTTATTCCTGGAAAAATGATGGAACACCTTAGCAAGCTTCCATCTTGCAATGGAATGGAGGTCTATAAGACACAAAGTATTCCTTCTACTGTTAGCGACTTAGGCTTGGGAAGCAAATGAGGACTGTTGAGATTGTTTTCTGCTCAGTATTTTAATGGTACAAAGATTTTGTAGTTATTCAGCTTCTAAGCACTAAGACCTTAACAGAGATAAGAGAATAACAGAGTTGGAAGGGACCTTGTAGGTCATCTAGTCCAACCCCCTGCCCAAGCAGGAGATCCTATACACATTTCTGATATATAGTATTCCAGTCTCTTCTCGAAAGCTTCCAGTGATGAAGCTCCCACAACTTCTGAGGGCAATCTCTTCCACTGTTGATTGTTCTTCTTATTTCTATGTTGAATCTCTCTTTGATCAGTTGCCATCCGTTATTCCTTGTCTGGCCTTCAGGTGGTTTGGAAAATAGGTTGATCCCCTCTTCTCTGTGACAGCCCCTCAAATATTGGAACACTGCTATCATGTTTCCCCTGGTCCTTCTCTTCACTAGACTAGCCCTGCCCAATTCCTGTAACTGTTCTTCATATGTTTTAGCCTCCAGTCCCCCAATCATCTTCATTGCTCTTCTCTGCACTTTTTTTTTCTAGAGTCTCAACTTCTTTTTTATAGTGTGGTGACTGGTTGCAGTATTCTAAGTGTGGTCTTACTAAGGCTTTATAGAGTGGCATTAGTACCTCAGACAATCTTTATTGAATTTCTCTGTTAATGCAACTTAGGATTGCATTGGCTTTTCTGGCTGCTGCCACACACTGTTGTCTCATATTTAATTAATTGTCCACTAACACTCCAAGATCTCTCTCACAGTTACTGCTATTAAGCCTGGTTTCACCCAATCTATATGTGTATTTTTGATTTTCTTGTTTGGGTGTAAGACTTTACTTTTCTCTACATTGAAATTTATTTTCTTAGATAGGGCCCAGTGTTCAAGTCTGTCACAAACCATCTGGATTTTGGGCCTATCATCTAGGGTGTTGGTTATTCCTGCCAGCTTAGTATCATCTGCAAATTTGATAAGTTCCCCTTCAATTCTCTTATCTAAGTCATTTATGAAGATATTGAAGAATACTGGGCCTAAGACAGAATCTTGTCGTACCCCATTGCTTACTTCCCACCATGTAGATGTACTACCATTATGGACTACTCATTGAGTTTGGTTTGTCAGCCAGTTACAAATCCACCTGGTGGTGATGCTATCTCTGCCACTTTTTTCTAGCTTACCAAGAAGTAGGTTGTGATCCACTTTGTTGAATGCCTTGCTGAAGTCTAAGTATACTACAGTATG
>NW_015388881.1:70070-81733 GCF_001527695.2 Protobothrops mucrosquamatus
GGGTGTGATAAATAGTTCATTACAGTTTTTAACCAGCATAATTCCATAGTAGATATATTAAAAATATGTACTGCATTTACATACATTTTAAACAAAAAACTTAATAACATGGTCCAGATTGACTTTATAGCACCAAGTTAATATTCTGAATGTATGTATATTGATGGATGCCTATCTTCTTAAGTACCTTTCTTCTATGATATATTTAAATATGAGAATTGATGTTTATTTTTCTCCCACTAAAAATCTTCCATGAAAACCTAAGGGGGGAGGAGTACAATTACTTTGAAAACTGATTTTCAAGTTCCAATATAATATATTTTGCTGAAAATGGCTTTTTCTTCATTTTATTGTGCTTTTTAACATTTCTGTGCTATTTATATTTCTCAGAAGGTGAAGATATGTAAATGGTAAAGCACTATTTGTTCCTGTGCACAATCAGATGCAGAGAAATTCTGAAATATCACAAGATATTTTCTTTCTCATATTGTCAAGACAAAAAGATAAGTAGGCGAGTCTCCCCCTCCCCCCCCCATTTTACAAATTGAATGAATATGAGGATATGACTGACAAGATATCTCATCCGGCTTAAAGAAAAAAGCCCTTAGAACAAAAAAGAATGTTTTTCGCCATTGTACATTAATGTTCAATTATCTCCAGGCCTAAAATAATAGTTTGTATATATTTAGTATGGGAAGAACGTTTCATGAAACATATGAACTGAATGTCCCAAATTGCTGCTCGAAATATTGAGAATTCATGTTTTCTCAAATGCTCTGTGATCTTACAATTCACTAAATCAGAACTGTGTGTGTATGCAAAAGAAAATTTAAAATAAAAATATAAATCCTATGGACTTACCACCCTCCTAAAGAATCCACATAGTTATAATAGTTACATATAGACTATTCTGAGGCCTTGTCAGTTTTCTAGGCATTTTCTGAGATTATCAAGAATAATCCCGTGATTACCTCCACCGGGGGGGGGAGTAATTTCTGTGGGGTGAGGGTGGGAATTTCCTTTGAGTTATTTTTAACTACTAATGGTAGTTAAAATCATTTTAGATCATTTTAGAAAGAGCTGTCAATTCAAGGGAGAACCGCCAGCACAATATATTTCATCTTTCCTCCATAATTATCACATTTTTATAAAACAAATATCTTTTCTATAAAATAAAAAATCCTCATTCTTTCTGGAGAAAATGTCACAGTGAAAGAATCCTGGTGTAGAAGAACAAATTGTACTGCTTTTTTTTTTACATTGGGATAAATATTTTAAGTATTTTTATATGTTAATAAATTAACAACCAGAGACTTCAAAAAAAAAAAAAAAAAGAACAGAAAGCTTGATGTTTGTAAGAGAGAAAAAAATCCAAATAAACTTACTCTTCGCAAGTTTAGTTCTGTATTTTCAGAGAATTCTATATGCTATATACATAATTTGGCATTTTTTCCCTATGTTTATCATATGAAACATTCCTTGGTCATTTTTGATACACCAACAAAAATATTAATTAGTCAATTCTATAACAAAAGCAATGAGAAAAAACTAGCAAATTTGTCTAACTGGTAGTGTTGTGCATCTTCTCAATATATTTCTTGGCCACTGGTAGAAGATTTTATACTTTTTATGTCAAGAATCAGAAAACAGAAAAAACATCAAAACTAAATCAAGTTGTTCATGTGGTTTATTAGCAGTTATGTGATGAGATCTACCAAAAGGAAGGAATGGAGCAAAAAGAAAGGGAAGGAGGAAAAGAAGAAACGGCAGCAAAAGACAGCTGGTGAGAAAATCACCAGTAGATTTACCAAGTACTTTTGTTTTATATGATCTTATATATAATTTAAAACTTTTTAGGGGCAGACTATAGTGGAGCATCTTACTTATTTCATTATTTATGACATTTGATTAGAATTTTGCTTGGAAAAGAAATCATGATGGACTTCCTCTCTACTGAGGAATAGACTTGCAGTTGATTCCACTATGGGTTACGGAACGACTGCCATCTCCTAATGTACACATTCATTTTGGCTGAAATATTTTACCACTTTTTATTAGGAACTCGTGTTATTGGTACCAGCATTAACTCATTCTCTTCTAATACTTTCAAATGAAAGAAGTTGACTGAGATGGATGTTTATTTTATTTGTTAAATTTATTTGCTATCTGTCTCTCTGTGGGGCTACTCTAGGCAGCTTACAATAATAAAAAAGGAAGGAAATGAAAAGAGTGTAAACAGAACAGAAATAAAATAATAGAAAAATAAAATAAACAATGAACAATGAACACAACGAGAATATATCAATATGATAACCAAAAAGATGGATGGGTGGAGAGCAGAGACCAAAGTGGTGGGAAGTAGAGTCTGCCAACAATCCAGCAGCCACTTCCAGTGTGGTCCCCAAGCCAAAACATATCAGATAGCAGAGTTTGATTCTCTCTCTCCCTTCCTCTCCCTCTACCTCTCCCTCTCTCCCATTTTCCATTTCACTTAATGCCCTATATACTGTTTTTTTACTGGTTCTGAATGACTTCCTAGTGTAAATGTCACACAAGATATTCCAGAATAGGCATATGAATATTCTTTTCCTTAAAGTAAATTCTTTCTGGAGCTCTGGTGTTTAGAATGCAGTATTGCAGGCTAACTCTGCCCACTGCCTAGAGTTCAGTTCTGATGTCTCAAGGTTGATTCAGCCTTCCAGCCTTCTCAGGTTAATACAATGAGGACCCAAATTGTTGGGGGCAATATGCTGACTCTGTAAACACCCCAGAGAGTGCTGCAAAACACTATGGGGTGGTATATAAGTCTAAGTGTTATTGCAACATCAAACAAATGAATGCTGGTGCTCTGAATAGCATGGAAAGTGCCATTATGAGATAAGATCACCACAAACAGAATGCCTGTTGTCTTTTTAAAACTATAATCTCTTCTGAAGCTATTTTATTGTTAGATGTCCCAGATTATATAAAATACAACACTGATTTTTTAAACTCTGTTTTTAAGAATGCTTAACTTTTTTCAGAAACAGATCAGTTATTACTTAATGAGAACAAAACTAAATACCTAAACCAGGAGTCCCCAACTTCTGGGCCGTGGCCAACTAGTGGTCTCTGAGTTGTTTGCAACCAGGCCATGGAAATGGCGGGTGAACATGTGCACACACACACACATCCGCACTTCCACGAGCAGTGGGCGAGCATGTCCATGTGCACTCCATTTGCACGAGTGCACGCTCGTGCACGCTCACTCTTTACGACTCGAGAGGAAACCATCCCCTCTCCCCCCTCCACCGGTCTGCAAAGCCAGTAAGGTTGGGGAACTTTGACCTAAACCACACATTCTCCTAAAGCTCTTCTTATAGAGTATAGGATGACACTACATACCAATTATTCCATTCCTTATGGAAAGTGTTTATGTATGCATTCTTTGATAGGTGAGTCAGTAAAATATTCATGATATTTCTTTATAGTCATTGCATACATTGCAGCAGAAGATATTTTAGCTGAACACCACTGTTTTAACACCAGTGGAAGTAAAGAGGTGGAATTCTCACAGCCCCTGTGATTTGAAATTAGCTATTTAAAGAATTTTAATTCTCTCTGTGTTGATATTTTCACACCAAAAATGTCTCCCAAGTTGCCATTTACCTCTAAATGTACCAAGCAGCAACCAGCATTTTCAGAAACAATCACAGCTTTGAGGAACCCCGGCATTTAGTAGAAAATGAACATTGAAGGTTAAATTCCCTGTTCCTTTGAATATATAATACACAGAGCCAGGCACACACATGCAAATTCTATGACTTTAAGTCTCATGTGATATGTAATCTGGTTTTTAGCAAGCAATACTTTATTGACTATCCGGACTGCTTTTCAGTGAGCAATCAGAATAGCATGAGTCAATCATAAGTTTTAATTAGGATGAAGAAAATGTTTTCCCAGGTTGCTTTCCACTAAATGAAGCAGGAGTCAGAATGTATTCCTTGCAGATGCTTACAACATACTATTCTCATGGGTGTATATCTGAGATTTTGTTATATTGTCATAATTTCCTGTGTAGCATATGGCTGGGGACAAAAAAAGGAAGGAAAAAAAATGGAGCTTAATAACTTCATGGCAGGTGGTTTGAAACAAATATGGGATATTCCCAAAAGATCTGATTCTACCTGACACTAAATAATAGAGGCTCAGTGGAGAACAGGGTAAGTATACAGGCAAAATCAAATTAAGGAATGGATCAGACTGAGCACTGCCAATTTGAACCTGGCATCTATATTCCTGTTGGATTTACAGTAAGAAAATTACAAAAGGAAATAAGATCTTACTATTAGAAAATCACAGTGGATAATTTCTAGTTTAGTTTGCACCAGCACACTCCCAGTCAATCCCTATAAGCCCAGATTAGAGCAAGTGGAGTAGCCACTCAGTTCAGCTAGCAAAAATAAAATATATCTTGATGTCTATTTAATACATCAGCAAAGATTTAAAAAATAGTTAACTGGCAAAACAGAATAAAAAGCAGGCAAAAAGAAAGGAGAGGGAGAGAGACATAAACAACACTCAGCAATTACAGTACCTATATAGCACAACAGATACAGAACTTTTCAGAGCCACTGAAAACAAAACTGTGTGTAATTAGCATGGGCACTCACATGTGAGCTTTTGATTATACCTGTTTTAGTGTACACGGCAGTAGCTTTTATGTTTATAACAATGGAAGAAGAGAGATGGAAAGTATTATACCAGGTGATCCTTTATTTTGCATAATTAAAAAAAATAATGATGGATGAAGCTGGTATATCTAATACTGCCATCTTTACATTAATGTAGAACTTCAAGTCCTCATCTCTATGTACATTGGTCCTGCACTGTGAATCCTAGTGTGCTGAAGTTTGGAGGAAATACAATTTACAGTATTTATTTGCTGCCCATCTATCCTAGGTAGAGAGAAAGAATTCCATTAGACCAAAAGAACAAACAAAACCATGTTGAGGGCCAGTAAAACCACAAAACCACAAATCACATACATCCATGCCAGAACCTCCAAAATAATATTCCAAATCCACTGCCTAAGTACAAAATATTCTCAAGTTTTAATATGCCTTTTTAATCAGGCTATTGATTTGGTATACCTACACCGGAAGAAATATTTATAAGTTTTCTATGAGATTTCAGCTGAACACTGTTCTTCCTGATTCAGGAATTTTGCTCTCTGGTACCATTCATGAATTTTCTGAGTACCAGGTATGTGATACCTAGATGCAGGGACTAAGAAGGCAACTGTAAAATAGTAACATATAGCCTTCTGTCATTCATTTATTGTTGTTGTTGTAAATTAAATGATCCAGGGATAGAAGGAAATTATAGCTATAAACTAGCACAAAAACAATTATTTTGTAATTTGAATTTGTAGACTTTTTCTTTCTCCAGATATACAGAGTATTGATCTGAAATTGCTGCATCAGATACCCCAAAATAACTATCAGATGGACATATTTATGAAATATGGACTCTCATCAAAATATTAGTTGGTATGATAGTAAACATCAGAATTAGCTGACTGCTTTCTCTATCCTAAAATCTTAGGATGAGTTATTGACAGGATGAGTTATTGACATCTACCAAAACATTCCCAGATGCTATTGTTATGAAGATATGTGTTTAAGCCTAAGGGAGAAAATAATATTTCCCCTTGGAATAGAAACTGGTAATTAGATCTTCATTTTATTTTATTTTATTTTATTTTATTTTATTTTATTTTATTTTATTTTATTTTATTATTTTATTTTATTTTATTTTATTATTTTATTTTATTTTATTTTATTTTATTTTATTTTATTTTATTTTATTTTATTTTATTTTATTTTATTTTATTTTATTATTTTATTTTATTTTATTTTTGAGCTGTCAGATATCTTTGCTACTCAACAACAAAGTAAGTAAATAAAAATAACTCAATTTGTACTCTAGGGAAAACAAGACTGATTATTCCTATAAGCTGCATATCTATACATGTGTTCAGAGGTATCTTCAGCTATAAAAGAGTGTGTCTGTGTGTTTGTATGTGTGTATAAACACACACACACAAACATGCATACATGTACACATATACAAAGAGAAAAAAGGAGAGATCAAGTTTCTGGTTCCAAAGATTGAACTTTTTAAGGGGATTCAATAAATAACAGACATTTCTGTTCAATGAATCTGAATGATAAATTATCATATGTTGACACCATAGTGAGTTACTTTCCTGTCCCTACTCTTCCCAGAGGAATCCTAGATACAGGGCATTAGATAGGGAGAACAGTTAAATAGCTGATTTCTTCTGATGTTCTTTTTGACTAAAGTGATAGAGATCAAATCTTGGAAAATCCACTGCCTAGCAGCACTAAAAAAAAAACATTATGTCACACAATGCAAAGGAAGGCTAGAGGCTTACACCCAATAGATTTTCCAGGACTTGCCTGAAACATTTGGTGTATCTTGAAAACATTGTTGCAGGCATGAATGACTGAACATTTTAGGATTGTATTACAAGCGCAAAATGCCAGAGTACAGTATACCTGAAGTTATTAAAGGAGATTTAATTACTTATGTTTCTGCTTAGATTGTTCTAAAACAAACCTGCCCCTTGGAGGCTCAGCAGGATAGCAAGAAAGGCTTTTCAGCAACGGTGATATAGCCATTTATGTTCAGCAGCAAACAGCTTCAATTTATTTACTGCTGTTTTAATTTTATTAACACCCTTGATAAGAGGGATTGAGCTCAACATTTTTCCATTTATGAACAAATAACCCCCTGGGTAACATACGGTATAAAACCCAATTAATGTACACAGGAAAATGACACTACAAATAACAATTAAAAAGAAGCCCTTATTGATTTATGTTTGAAGAAGATCTGATAATAAAAAATGCTTCTGGTGCAGAATCAGCAATCACCACCTAGGCTTTGCTTAGAGTCATTGAATTTAGGTAATTATTATGATCAGCAGAATTGACTTGTCTTGGATGTTCAGACTCTGCTCTGTTCGGGGTTTTGATTTCATTGGTTCCACTTCATGGAGATGGAAACTGAGTGCTCAAACAGGAAATCACTTTGACAAAACTGGGCGCTCCACCAAATCTTCAAAGGGTCAGGTTTTCAGAATCTCTTTAAAAGGCAGAAGAATTCTTGTTGAGTTCATATCACTGAAACACACTGATGATGTAGATTTAATTTCAGGAAAGCTGGTTTGGCTGCCTCTTTGGTGATATAAAGAGCTGGTTTATCCTAGTAAGCTTTTGCAATGGAAACAATGGAATGGAAATGTAAAGGCAAGTGTGTTGCACCATGTGCATTTTGCTGACTTGGGGCTTTGTTTTTGTTTGGGCTTGATTATTGCCTTTGTATGTAGATTTTCTTTTAACTTTCAAACATTGTTTATGGCTTTCCAGAATTGCTACTTAAGGTTATGACACAGTAAATGCCTGTAGTGACTTGCAGAGTTGAGTTTTATAAACACATGAACAGTGATGATTCAGATGTAACAATAATAGAACAACTATGGCAAAAGAAAGCAAAACAATTGTTATACGCACCTTGGATGTAATTCTAAGAGAACTGGAGCACCACCTGAACACCTTCAACATTGACAAAATCACCATTAGTTAATTGCAAAAGACAGTTTTACTTGGAATAGGTTACATGCTATGACAAAACCTTTAACACCATCAAACAACATTTGCCTATCCTAGGTTCTTGGGAAGCATTTGATAGGTGGACAAAAAGGCCAAATCCAGTCTAAACATCTGGCTTTGGATGCTTCTGGATTGAAAGGATTAGCGAACTACCGTGTTTTCCCGAAAATAAGACCAGGTCTTATTTTTTTTGCCTTTAAAAAAGGCAACAGGTCTTATTTTCAGGGGATGTCTTACTCACCTGTGGCACTGACAGCCCCGCCCAGCCGGTCTACTTCTTCTGCAGCTACATTCTGGCCTGCATTTTGTAGTCAGGCCTTTCCGGAAGGCCTATGCAGCCGAGTTCTGGGCTATGGATTCAATCCATAGCTCGGTTTTCGGCTGCAGAAGTCTTCCAGAAAGGCCTGTGACTCAGAAATGCAGGTCTAGGGATGCTGCAGAACAAGTGGGCTGGCGAGGAGAGACCTGGCTACAACCTAAGTTGGGGTGGGGTGGGTGAGACAGCTCCACCCCCCATCCCCACCTTAGCTTGATTTTTAGGTGTGTGTCTCATCCCAAAACTAGGGCTTATTTTTGGGGTAGGGCTTATATTAGTCCCACTCCCCAAAAAATCAAGCTAGGGCTTATTTTTGGGGTAGGTCTTATTTTTGGGGAAACACAGTATAAGCTGTTGTCCAAGGGACATGCAAATGTGTTAACAGCATACATTCTTCGTGGAGAATCCTTTCATGTATCCCTGGATAGAACTAACGAAGGAGCTGGCACATGGGCATGATGAAAGCTGGGAAATATGGAAATCATTGAATAGACTGCACCCAGGCACAGCAAGATCTAGAGACACTCTGAACAAATGGGGCTATCCAGTTGTTTCTGCTCTTTGCTATTGTGGTGACATGCAGACAACAACACATATGTATACCTCCCCTTTGTGCCCTGATCAGTGTACTCTTAAGGACCTCAAGGCAGCATGACAGAATGTGATTAATGTTGCTAGTTTCTGTGCAAGATCTGTTTAGTTTATACATATTTTAATCTTATATTTTATATTTTAAATTTTACATCATATTGTATGCCTTATTTTAATTGTGATGCTTCTGTCATGAGTAAACAAACATCAGGCTGATTGTGTGATAAATCATAATTTATTAATNCAACCCTGTACAGTGTCATGAAAAAATAAAGAAAGTCAGTAATGTTGTTGAAATACAAGCTGATGACACATAAATAATAAAATATTACTCAGGAAAATATACAAATAAGTAAACAAAACTCAAACGTCATCATTCCCAAAGCAAGCAACCCTTCAGGAAATGGTAAAAAATAGAATTTGAAAATTAGAAAAATGAACAAGTGTAGAAGAATGCAAAATAAAAGCAATGGCCTAAGTAACTAACTATAGATATACTACGAGATGAGGATCAGTACTGCATTTATCCTGATGAAATGATGTACAGTGCAACATACCAAAATAACCAATAATATATCTAGGTGATGGTAGAAGGAGGTTATAAGCAGCTGGTCTGTCTTCCCTCAGACCCGTTGATGAATGCTTCAAGAGGGTAGTGGGTTTCAGGCAGCAAATTTGTGGAATTTCCCCTATCCATGCTGGGGCCATCCTTCACAGGAGCAGATTTATTCCAACCATCTTTTACCGCACTCACTGAAGGCTTCTTTCTTTAACTATATGAACTGTACAAATGGTAGCATATTCAGGAATGGGGACAAAAAGAAACAGAATAATGTTGCAATGTAAGAATGTAAAATTGGCAGTAAGCTTTTTAAAATAATAATAATAATAATAATAATAATAATAATAATAATAATAATAATAATAATAATAATAAGAATAAGAATAAGAATAAGAATAAGAATAAGAATAAGAATAAGAATAAGAATAAGAATAATAACGATGATGATGATGATGATGATGATGATGATGATGATGATGATGATGATGATGATGATGATGATGAAGTTAGGATGTGGATCAACACAATGCATACTGCACTGCCCATAAAGACAAGAAATATGAATTGACTCCAAGCTATGTAGTAATTTACAGATAATTTTACTTTTGTCTGTAGGCCAGGTGAAGACATTATCATATTGTGGAAACATATTGGTTGAACACTGCAGGAGAAATCTGAGAGGAGCTTTGAAGCAGACAAAAATGACTTCATTAAACGTTTTGTCAAAGTCAAATGCTCTTTTGAAGCTTTGCAGAGATCTAATGTCTGTTGCTTCTGTACAAAGCAAAAATTTAGTAAGGGGAAGATTACGAGTAGTTATTGAGTTATAGCATGTATGAAATTCCTTTATCCTGCTTTTATTCAGATTACCACACTGAATTAATTTTACCACATGGACAATAATATTTAATTTTGAGGCACTCTCATACAGATTTATAAAGTTGTCCAGCACTGTGCAAATAACTAATTCTATAATCTTATTTATGAATAGCAATGATATCTCTCAAAACATAAATATGTTTATATATACGGTAAGTTTTAATTTTTAAATTCTGAAATCCACAAGTGTTATGTATTGAATATATATAAAGTTGTGTTAATCCCTGCTAAAGTGAAACTAACTTAACTCCAACTGATTGTGAAGTTAAAATGAAACTAACCTTTAGATGACCCTGACTGTTAATTCCAACTGTTTTGGAGGGAAACTTTGAATATTCATATTTGGGTGGGTTTTTCAAGTATTGTGATTGGTTAAGGCCCTGTGGGCTCAGAGTATAAATTACAGACAATTGCCTGCAGTTCTCCAGTTCTAGTTTGAGTCAATGAACAACGTTGTAACTATGCTGGTCTGCTCCTTACTTACTGAAGCCCACTACACAATAACAAGAGTCCCTTATAGCTCAGTCATGTATAATAGTTAGATATAGATGTTATATACTACATCATGTAAAGTACCTGACTTTAGATATAGTTGTTATATGTGAAATAATGATGATACATCTGCTTTCGAATGTATCACAAAATGAATCTACACCGATTTGATTGATTAACTGTTCATTAACATGAAAAACTGTTAACCCATATATTTTTTTCCTTCGCCTTTCAAATATTTGTTTTGTCTATAGAAGCCATGGTTAGAATTCAGTATTGCAGGCTAACTCAATCCAATTCTGACAGGCTCAAGGTTGCCTCAGCCTTCCATCCTTCCAAGGTTGGTAAAATGAGGACCCAGATTGTTGGGGGCAATAGGCTGACTCTGTAAACTGCTTAGAGAGGGCTATAAAGCACTGTGAAGCAGTATTTAAGTCTAAGTGCTATTGCTATTGCTATATTGCTATAACAGTAGAAGCATAGACAACACATATGGCACTTAGGGGTTTTTCCCCTGTTATAAAAATTGGTTGTGGATTTTCTGATGTATATACTTTTATACTATCTGGCAATATTATGACTAATTTCTAGAATACTGTGGATTATTTCTGTTGTGTTCTTTGTATTCCCCCCCCTTAATCCCCTATGCATATCCTGATCACCCATTAAGGGTGATTGCCCTTCACCATTGATCGCCCATTAAGGGTGATTGCCCTTCTCCATCTGCATACAGTTTCATGCCCGTTGCTGGTTGGCTCGCTAGCAACAGGGTCTTGCCAGCCAATGGAATTGTGTGATTACAAGCCAGGGGAATCCCATAAAAGAGGGCTCCCCTGGCCCAGAGAGCCAGTCCGGATTTACTTGATGCCTTGCCAATAAACCGAGAGCTGACTGTCACTCGACTCGTGTCTTACTGCCTGCACGATCTAACACTGGCGACGAGGATGGGATCCCAGTAAGACTGCACGACAAGGGCAACCTCGTGGCAAGCAACCTACTTCGAAGCAAGAGCTCCTCCACGCAGCCTTCCGAAGCAAGAAACTATCCGCGACTCCAAGATGACTTCCACCCTGAAATTCTCGTCTTCCCTACCGGCATTCAACCCAGAAACGAACGACTGGGACGCCTACATGGGAAGATTCGA
>NW_015388881.1:85045-88033 GCF_001527695.2 Protobothrops mucrosquamatus
GAGGAAAAATTCTAGTTGTTTGCAGAACTCTGTCTGCAGCAGGAATAAACCAAAAGCCTGGCAAAATATCGCACTGTCTTGGGGTGGTATTTGATCATAATAACCCTTTCCAGAACATTAGCTTTCCAATAATCCTTTGAGAACACAGCTGAACTGAGATTCATCCCCTGTACAGATATTTATTAATCTCTCTTGGGACCTACTAGCTTTCAAATCACTAGTTCCAACGTCAGAAAAAAAATTCTGGAGAAATGTTTTGTCTCTCCTATTTGAACTGGATCTTCAGCTTGGAGTCTTTTACCTAATGAGAAGAGGTAGTAAATTTCTTACTGAAAACAATTTTCTCCTGTTTTGTAATAGCTTTGGAAATGGGAGAGAGTCAATACTACTACTACTACTACTACCACCAATAATAATAAAAGTTGGAAGGGACCTTGGAGGTCTTCTAGTCCAACCCCCTACTCAGTCAGAAAACCCTATACCATTTCAGACAAATGGTTGTCCAGTCTCTTCTTAAAAACTTCCAGTGTTGGAACATTTACAACTTCTGGAGGCTGATTAATTGTTCTAACTATCAGAAAAGTTCTCCTTAGTTCTAGGTTGCTTCTCTCTTTGATTAGTTTCCATCCATTGCTTTTTGTCCTGCCTTCAGGTGCTTTGGAGAATAGTTTGAATCCCTCTTCTTTGTGGCAACCCCTGAGATATTGGAACACCGCTATCATGTCACCCCTCGTCCTTTTCTTCTTTAAACCATTGGATAATAAGCCATTGGAGGAAGAAAAATCTATTTCTTGTGTTCATATGCATTTTATCTCTCTCCCACATCCACCCACCTCACCAATCCATAACACAGGGATATAATCATTATTTCTGTTTATTCAATTTCTTCATCTTTCTATATCTCAAGGAGGAAGAGGAAAAACAAAATGGCAGCACAGCACATCTGCATCTTGCCAGAAATTTCTCCTGAGAAGCAGCCTGGCAATATCAATTATTGCTAAAGGATCTTAATAGTTCTTGCTTGCCTTTTGTTTTGACTTGGTAAGAAAAATATGAAACCATCAATGGAAAGAACTGAGGAAATTACAACTGTTTGTCAATTTTAAATAAGCAAGACAAAACATGCCTATTTTTTTAATGAATATGATCCAGTTATTTGAGGAACTTTGCAGTTGTTTTTAAGAAGGATTCATACTAAAAAGGAGGAACATCACTACAGTATCGTTCTCAAAGTGTTGATATTTTCCTCAAACTTTCACAAACAAATTGACAATTTAATTATTCTGTAAAGCTCAGTTTGTGCTATTAGGTATGGTGACATAAACATTGATAAGGGAAATAACTGTGATGGAATTGATCGCTTTGCTGGAAGGAAGGCATCTGAACATCTACATTTTATACATCCAGAAATTTGAGCAAGCAGCAATTTCTAATTTAAAAATATAGAATTCTCTAATAAAGACTTAATCCCTATAAATTGGCTCTAGAGTTGATTCCTGAAATATTTATGGGACTCCTGATAAAATCTCAGAATACACAAAATGTTGGAATTTATATGTACAATATATTCATTTGTCCACTGTTTTGCTTTCCTACTACAAGGCGTTTTTAAAGACTTTGTGAGTTGTGGTATTAACAAAGAACTTCTTTTATTGCTTTTTCACTTTTTAAGCCTTCCATTTTCTTTCCATCGCATTTCCCTGTGAATATCATGTTCCATTCTGTCTGCTTACATATTGTGCTTATTGTTTGAAAATTATTACCTTTTAAGATCATTGCATTTATCATAGCATGTAAAACAGAATGTCCATAATTTGATGCTCCTGAAGGAACATCGGCTTCAGTTCTTTTTCTTTTCTTGAAATAAGCCAAAGATAAAATATAATCTTTAAGATTATAACCTGGTCTTTATTTCAATTCTTTCAGCCACATAAGTTTCCATTGTTCCATCTGTATATTGTAACAAAAAAAAATTAACTCACTTTATCGTACATTATTCCCTTGTTCTTCGGTTACAAATTTCAATAAAATGTATATACATTAGCAATTACATATTTATCATTTGAATACAATTCTGTTTCCAACTCAGTCTTCTTCAAGACCATGAATTCTTTTGTCTACTTTAATTTTTTTCTAGCGATTGAAAATAAGAAAACCATTGACAACTATATTCCTCTGTCACCAGTTCTTCTCATGATTTAATTTTAAATTCTCTTTGACCAAATTCTAGTATCTTGCAATCAGTTAGCCATTTAAGTTTTCCTATTATCTCTCATTTGTAAAATGCTACTTGTGCTGAGATCCATAAAAGAACACAAAAACTTCAATTCCTGCAGCCTACTCGTGAGGCACAACATTTTGGAGTCTACGTCTCTTTCCAGATAAAATTTGCCGACTATCAGTTCATTGTCTGGCCCCTGATTTTCACTGCAATGCTGTCCCCACTCTTTCAGAGATGTCTAAAAGGAAGCTAAAAGGATATATATATATATAAATAATCAGTGACTTTTTTCTTTTATGTACTTTGACTTTTTAGATGACTCTCCTTTTCTCTGCTTCAGTAAATTGACAATTGGCATAAAGATAAATGACATACAGTGCATGGAATTCAATTTAAAATGAACATTTTAATGCCCTTGAAACAGATTTCATACAAGCTGGTTGCTGCCTTATACATTCCCCAGGCTGGAATGGCATTGCTCACCTGTTCATTTCCTGAAAATGAACAATAGTTCTTTTAATTAGATTAAGAAAGAAAATCCCTTTGGCATACAAATGTTATCATAACTGTCTTGGTCCAGAAGTCACCAGCAGATTTATTCTATTTTCATCTTTCAATTACTAAAGTAAAAGAGACCATCCTTTTCACCTTACCAATTTCTTCCTGGTTTGAAGAGCCCTGAATTGGTTTCTTGGTGAAAACAATCTACTGTCTACCAAATAAATTATCTAAGTTTTATCCAATGCAACTTTGTCTTCATTTCAATT
>NW_015388881.1:88548-93534 GCF_001527695.2 Protobothrops mucrosquamatus
GTCTTGGTCCAGAAGTCACCAGCAGATTTATTCTATTTTCATCTTTCAATTACTAAAGTAAAAGAGACCATCCTTTTCACCTTACCAATTTCTTCCTGGTTTGAAGAGCCCTGAATTGGTTTCTTGGTGAAAACAATCTACTGTCTACCAAATAAATTATCTAAGTTTTATCCAATGCAACTTTGTCTTCATTTCAATTGGCTACAGCACTGGTTGCCTATGCTTGTATTTTGCTTTTGAGGGAATACATTCATGGCCTTTTGCCTCCCAGGTATATTGTATATCTTGGTTCTATCTCTTTCATGATTGTTGTAACTTGCCAGCTCTTCTTCTTTTCTCAAGATTGTTAGATTGTCCACCTTAAATGTAGGAAGCATCACCCTGACTTCCACAAAATGCCCTGTTAATAGGGTCCCCATTATCCATCTTTAGTATGACCTAAAAGTTTCAGAGTCTTTTCTTTCTGTCAAAGGACATTGACTGTGCAGGACTTAAGTGTAGATTATCATTCAACTGATCTTGCATTTTCAGAACTAAATTATTTGTACACCCTGGCGCTGAACATAAATGTTTCCTAAGCAATTTGAATTAATTAATTTGAGATAGGTGACTACTAGGAAGAAAGACTTTCGGCAGAATCATCCCAGTTATGGAATAGTCTCCCCATAACTTCATCATCTTTATTATTTTCTGTTGCCAGGAAATGCTAATTATTAATTTAGATTTCTCAATTTCAAACCTGTATATTACAATTCTATACACAAAAATATGAAAAGGTGAAATTACACTGTCAGTTCTTTACTTTGTCTTGGCCTTCATATGACAGTTGTTTTTTTCAAGAACCAAGGATGTTGCAATGCTTTTTTTTGTAGTGTATGTCTAGATCCAACCAAAGTGGCTTTTTGCAATTGACAGATGGAAATGTTGTCAGTGCACAATTTTTCCAAGTGCTTTCCAAAATATTTTAGCTTGGCACACAGTTATATTGATAACCATTAGGACCACCATGATTAGTTTATGCACCCCCATTAGTTTATGCACCCCCTGTTATTCTAATTTATAATAGCAACCCATAAGGATGTGGTTTTCAAAAACACTTTTGTCTTGTCTGTAGTTTTTGGTCTTTCAGAAATCTTACGGGGCTGAGTCCTAGTTGCCCAGCCATAGTTCTGAGCCCATTTTTATTTGTTAACAGATCCACAGGAACTCTAACATCTCACATGGCCTTGTTGTCCCAGGTGATGATAGATTGTATAAAGGATTTTTTTTTCTGTTTTCTCAGTATATTAAAAGAGCTGGTGGATACACTTAATTTGGAAGAGCCAGACTAAATGTATTCACCAATCCATTTAATATGGTGAGAAAACAGGAAAAAAGAATCCTACACTGGAACACAGTACTGCCTGTAGAGAATACATTAGTATAGAATACAGAAATGGCCAGCACAGTTTTCCCCCTCATCAGCGTATTGCAAGCCCCTTCCATGACAAGAGGATATCCATGGAGGGAGATATTAAAGTTCATTGCATAGTCAGCCGGATGGTTGGACAAGACTTGCATTTTTATCTATCTATTGAGTCCTTCCCAAGGACCTAGAATAGACAGATATTGCTATAGGATGGTGTTAAAGGTATTGTTGCAGAATGTAAGCTATTCCTAGTAAAGCTACCTTTAGCAACTGACATTGGTGATTTGTCAATGCTACTGGTATTCAGATGGTCACCTCTTTTATCCAATTTGCATTCTTGTTGTATTTCTTTGGTTTGCCCCATACAGGTGCTCAGAACTATACTGTTTCTTCTGTTATTATTATTTCAACTTTATTACTTTTAGAGTTGAATTTTTAGTGAGCCAACATAACTTATTTAATGGAGCAGCTATATACATTTTTTTAAAAAAAGATTTAAATACAATAAATATAGGCTCTGAAAAAGATAATTCCACTTTGCATTTTCTGCTAAGGAAGCACAAAAATGTCATGAAGGAAAAGTATGGAAAGTGACCTTCAAAATCCTCAAGAGAATAGTTTCATGGAAGTCATATTCTTAGCTATCCAAAACTTCTGTCCACAGAAGGATTAGTTGACCTCATGTCACCAAAGTAGAGCTGGAGAGGTGAGACAAGGAACCCAATTCATAAGGAAGGATAATAAAGATTTCAAGTGCTGTTTATCTTGAGCTTTTGGGAGTAGTCTGCAAATTTTCACAGAGTGCTGAACTCTGAACTGCCTTTGAATGTCTGCACTCTATTTTGGGAAGTAATTTTGCTTCCAAAATGTCAGTCTCTTCATCCTCCATGAAAAGTCTCTGAGCCATATTTTCCAAATATATTTGTTTTGGAACTCTCCAGATATAAATGTCTTAAGCCACATTTTTTTCTCACACTACTTTTCTATAATTTTGTTCCTGTCTCTTAAATTTGAAATAGTTTACCTAATCAACAACCACAACATTTGCACTTTTTTCTTCATTTATTAAACTGCCTTTTCATATACTTACATCGTTGTTGAGTCAGTTATAATTACAGTTATAATTTCATGCAAATTCATAACCTCCAGCATTTCACAGATTAAAACTGGAAGATATTGAGTGCAATAGAGAAGTTATGAGCATTATTCAGAATTCTAAGAGATAAACATTTGCTTTTACTATGATCCTTCTTTGTACATGCAAGCTTCTTTTACAAGCTCACACAGGTGCCCATCAAATATGGCATATGCCAGGGCAATGCACTATCTCCACTGCTCTGCATAGGTTTGAATCCCCTCACACAGATAATCATAAAGACTGGATACAGACACAAGTTGGAGAATAAAACTATCATGAATGACATCAAGTGTTATACCCAAAGTGAACAAAACATCAGTTCATTGATCCAGCTAACATGGATCTACAGTGAGGATATTGGGATGTAATTTGGACCAGAGAAATGTGGCTAGTTGTTAGTCAAGAGAGGTAAGGTAGTTAAGACTGATAAGGTGGAGCTACCAGTGAGCTACATAGCAGATGTACAGACCATTCTATATATGCCACAGTCACGTGGTAACCATAATGAAGACGCAAGGAAATCAGCAACATCTAAGTACCACCAAAGAATTAGACAGGTCCTGAAGAACCAGCTCAAGGGGAATAACAAGATTCACACCACCAACACATATGCTCTACCAATCATCAGATACTCTGTTGGTATAGTGAAAATACAATAGTAAGATAGCACCCAAAAATGAACTGCTGAGAAAATGCTGAGGAAGCAGCAGAAATGGGAGATCAAACAAAGAAACTGTCATGCAAGACAAGATCCTGCATGCGATATATCATTGGGAGACATTGTGGCAGACATTGGGAAATCCTACCAATGGCTGGAAAGAGGTGGACTAAAAAATAGCACTGAGGCACTGATCATAGTAGCACAAGAACAGGTATCAAGCCCCAGATAGATAGAAGCAAGAATCTACCACAGTAGACAGAACCCGATGTGTGCAGAGGTACCTCAAAATAGTCCAATGCAGAGTGACAAGGTGTAAGATTCAGGCAGGAACAGTATACACTGAACAGTACAACCAATTATTTGTGTACAGAAATATCTGGACAGTGTACACGTTAGATCCTCCTAAGAGCACATGGAAGATTCCACAGAAGGTGGTGGCTAAGATCTTGTAGGGCTTTCAGATATTGATGGACTGGCAGGTACTGCAAATTAACCAGACATCATGGTAGTAGACAAGAAACAGAAAACAGCAATGGTGATAAACGTAGCAATGCCAAGTGACAGCAATATCAGGAGAAAACTGCAAAAGAAGCTGTAAAACTACCAGGCCTGAAGGAGGAACTAGAGAAGATGTGGAAGGTAAAGGACAAAAATGGTCCTAATGGTGGTAGGAGCATTGAAGCTGTGAATGTTAAGCTCCAACAGATCCCAGGAAAAACATCAGAGCTCTTTGTCCAAAAGAATGCAGTGCTAGAAACAGCTAAAATACTGTGCACAAACTTAAACACCCAGGCCTCTGGTAGAGAGTAGAGGACCCAAGATTGAGGAAGTCCAAGACTCAGGAAGACACATACCACCCATAGAGGTGAGAAGGGATTTTATTTACACACACACAAACACACTTTTGCTCTATGACTTTGCTTATTAGAAAGTTCTTGTTTCAGCAGGAGAAAATGAAGTTATTAGGCATCATTGACAATTCAGTATTAATTGTTTTGAATTTATTGAAATGTTAATAAAGCGCATCTCTCCACAAAGTTGTCTTAATTAACTGGAACAATTCACCCTGGAACAGCAATATCCATACATTGTGTCCATAACTTTCTTTTACTTGATAATTAATTTCCTTTATAAACAAACATATACTTTAAGCTTTTTGAAGGAGCACTCCTTTGAATGGCTATCATCATATTTCGGTCTAGATTGCAGGTGTATGAGAGCATCCGAACAGCAAAACAATCAAATCTCAAATATTGAAAAGGTTAAAGCCACAGAAGCAATCTGCTGTATTTCCAGACAATCTTGGGTATTAACATTCAGATACCTCATTCCTCTGACAAAGATAATAAAAAGAACAGATAAGGACACAGCTTGAATCTATTTTTGTTACAATGGCAATCAGGAAAATGGGAAATGGTGGAAACTCTGGACATTTTCATGATACTGTTCAGATTGCTCATTGTAGATGTGTTACTGTTGAAAGCCTAAGAAAGGACACAACATTTGCTAATTTGATGCATCTATTCAATAGCCCTTAACAATATGTTCTTCCCTTGGCATTGGCTGCAAATGTCAAAGCTTGGGAAACTGCATTCTTTGAGTGGATTGTTACTTTGAAGTGCCAAGGGAGAAGGGACCCTAAATTTTTAAAAGATTAGTAAGTTAATTCCCATTTTGATCCTTTCACTTACTTTTGTGTTCCTTATCATCTTCCTATTCTTTCATCTCATGGTCTTTTTGGCAGGCCTATTTTATATCCAAGAACCTTGGTTATTTTTC
>NW_015388881.1:94029-102141 GCF_001527695.2 Protobothrops mucrosquamatus
CCTTGGTTATTTTTCTTCATCTCCCCTTTGCTTTGTTTTCCTTCCTGCAATAAAGGAAATTAAGTAATTCATTAACTTTTTCTTTCAAAAAACCCTCTTTTGTTCTCATTTTCTAGATCTTACAGAAGCTACAATAATTACCTTTTGATTCCAGTGTCTCTTTTGGTGTGTTAGAACAAAGCTATCAAGAATGTGCTTGCCTTGATGGTATCATTCATTATTCAACAGCTTTGAACAAAACAGCATACAAAAAATAGTATATATTGTGAAAGCTATGTATGATAAGTGGTTGATTAAAATGTGTATTGTAAGAAACTCAGTATAAGATAGTATGTTTGACTAGCTGCATTAAACAACAAAAAATGAAATAACAAAATGGTATTGATTAGGAAAATTCATCTTACATTCAAAATGTTTTTAAGGATAGTTGTATGAGAACACAAATCTGATTTTTTTTTGCATGATCTGTAAAAAAGTTAAATAGTGATGGAATGAACAGAATAATGAATAAACAAAACCCTCACTGACATCAGTTTGATGGCTTCAACTATTGTGTGAAAATTCTGATGGAAATCCTGTTTCATAGTTAGCTAATAAACGTACAAGTACCCAGAGAAATATATCTTCAGGTGTTAGATAAATATGTAAACTTAGCTTGAAAATGCAACTTTCATAAGACTCCTATAACCATTACATTAAATTCTTTTTCCTATAGAGAAGGTATTCATAAATTGAAGTGGTAAGAATGCTTTGAAATTAGCTAGGAATGTGAGACAATTTCCTTCTAAAGGCTATTCTCAATAATGAAGCACTATTATTCTGCTTATCTTCTTTTTCTTCAGGCTTTCCATAAGGGAGGTCATGTTGTGTTTTAAAATTGGCTTGCAATTGATTTGTACATAGCCACAGGTTCCAGCAAAATATTCTGAACTGAGTGACAATCTTAACTGGCTTGTGTGGAAAAGAAATCAGATCAAAACAAGGCAAAAGAATTCATCAAAGAAACTTATCTAACTTAACAGATTAGTCTCTAAATTCTCAGGAAAAAAATGTCATTCAATAAATTAATGTCACAATTGAATAAATGAATGTTACCAATTCCAGTCACCAAGATAGAAAAAAAGGTACTTAGACCCTAAAGGGAGTATAGAGAAGAGCAGCAAAGACGATAAGGAACATGGAGGCTAAATCATACAATGTATCATTAAGGGAATTAGGTATGTCTAGCTTAATGAAAAGAAAAATTAGAGGTGACATGAGAACTGTCTTCTACTATTGAAGGACACTCACAGAGAAGAGGGGGTTGACATTCTCCAAAGTACCTGAAGGTAGGACAAGATGCACCAGGTGGAAACTTGTCAATGAGAGATCGAACCTGGAACTAAGAAGAAATTTCCTGATAGTGAGAACAATTAATCAGAGGAATGTCTTGCCTCCCAGAGTTGGATTATTCATCACTGTAGGCCAGGGGTGTCAAACTGCCAGCCCGTGGGCCGGACGCGTCATGTGGAAACCACGCCCACCCCATTGCCGGCAATGTCAAAACTGTCCCAATATGTTGTGCAACATCACGTGACGTCGCGAGTTTGACATGTCTGCTGTAGGCTTTCAAGAAAAGATTGGACAACCATTTGTCCACAATGGTATAAGGTCTCCTGCCTCGAGCAGGGAGTTGAACTTGATGACCTCCAAGATCTCTTTTTCCTATTCTATTCTATTCTATTCTATTCTATTCTATTCTATTCTATTCTATTCTATTCTATTCTATTCCACTCCACCCCACTCCACTCCAATCCACTCCACTCCAATCCAATCCAATCCAATCCAATCCAATCCATTCCATTCTTTTTTTACTCTATTTTATTCTATTCTATTCTACTCCATTTTAAATACCAAGCCTAGACCTCTTTATATAGGGACAGGATTAAGCTCCCGTGCCTAACATAGTATGTTTTCTTTTTGAAAAGCAATTTTGGGATAAGAATATGCATAGCTATCAAAGAAGGAATAGAGTGACTCCAACAAAGGGAATGCTTGGATACAGGAAGGACAAACTGCTGAAGACATTTTGTGAAATGCAAGTTAGGTATGGATGACTAACTTAAAAAAAAACACGTGCATTTATTTTCATTCCAGTTTCTTTGTGTGTGTATGCTCATTCATATATACGTATTATCACATATATTTATTTATTCATTCATTCACACAGCTTTTTCCTGAATTGTTTTATGGAGTTATTTTGAATCTGAGAACAACATTGCAATATTTAAGGAATAGTATGATATGAAAAATAATTTCGCAGTGTTCTTCTTATTAACTAGGGCAGTGGTTCTCAACCTGTGGGTCGGGACCCCATTTGGGGTTGATCGACCATTTCACGGGGGTCGCCAAGCAAGGCTGTCCGCCATTTTTTTTGTCCGCCATTTTTTTCCCCTTTTCCGGCGGGTGCCTTACCTCCCTTGGGCTGGGCCAGCTGGTGGTCGGCCTGCTCCGTCTCTGCCGCTTGCCAGCTACGCCTCTGCCAGTGCAGGGGGCGGAACCTCGCATGTGCGGCGCTCCCAGGCAGGGAAAGTCCTCGACTTACGACCGGTTGGGTAGTCCTCGACTTACGACCGGTTTAGTCCTCGACTTACGACCGGTTTAGTCCTCAACTTACGACCGGTTGGGGTTGCGGCATTAAAAAGGTTGAGAACCACTGAACTAGGGAGTAATGAATTAATTTGAGTTGCTTAAAAATTTCAAATTTATCTATGTCTATCTGATCTCTCCTTAAAAACCTCCAGTTATGAAGCACCCACAATTTCTGAAGGCAAGCTGTTCCACTGGTTAATTGCTCTCAGTAGAACAGATTGCCTTTAGAACTGGGATGTCAAATTCGCAAATCACGTGACGTATCACGACGTATTGCGACTTTTTTTCCATTGCCTGGCACAGTTTTGGCATGAAGCATCCGGCCGTGGTCCGGCAGTTTGACACCCCTGCTTTAGAAGTTATGGGTGCTTTACTATTGGAGGATTTTAAGAAGAGACTGGACAGCCACTTGTCTGAAATGGTATGGGGTCTCCTGCTTGAGCAGGGGGTTAGACTAGAAGATCTTCAAGGTTGATTGATTGTACATTAATTTAGAACTAATTACTCTGGCTATCTCACATGTTCAAATTCATTGGAAAAATCAGTAATTCTAGCAATGGTTAGTGGAACAAGAAGGGGTAAGCAAAGAATACACTGGCTTGATAACACCAAAACCTATACAAAGATCTGACAAATGAAAGAAGCTGTACTTGACAGAGTAGCATGGAGAGCTACTCAGTAGTAGTTATATTGTGCATTAATTTAGAATTGCTTGTTTTGTATATATATATTGTGCTGAATATCTGTGTAAAAGGACATGCATGAAAAATGGAAGGCTTATGAAATTAGAAATGTTTGCTCTGGTAGATTTTATGTTATTAGTGTTAAGGTAACAAATAATAGTTTGCCTAGTGATACTCCACCTGGCTCACTCCCAGGGGTTTCTTACAGGACTAATATTAGTTACAACCATCTGTGCAGTAGCTCAGTTAGAAAGAAGGATCATAAAATCCTTTGGTAGAAAAATCACTCTCTCCTTGTTGATTGTTTCAGTCATCTTATGAGGTTTATGGAGAAGTGCAAAGCTTTGCTTTCATATGACCTTGTTTTTTTCAGAGTAATAACTTCACTGTGCCCATCTGAGATTTTGATTCTTAAAAGTATATACAGAGGAGATGTTTCACGAAGCTCTCTAAACTTCAAATCAAAAATATGTTCTGTTGTAATAGATGCAGGGTCAAACTATGCTTGATAAGGTTACACAACATTTTTTTTCTTTTTTAAGGAAAAAGCATGTGTTGCCCATATGTCTATAGATTCAATATTATAAGCACTTTCATTTCCACTGATTGGTCTTCCTAAAGAAACAGTCTCTGATGGGCTGTAACCTCAAACGGGAAAGAACAAAAGGAATGTTGTGACCCTGCTTTAGTACAATTTTATGTATATGTCTCAGAAGTAGGCTGCATTGAGTTTTGCAAGATGCATCTTTTAAGATGTGTATTGGGTCAGCTCTTGACTTTCTTTCCTACCTCTAAACTGACTTCAGTTGCTTTCGGTGTTATCGGGAAGAAATAGGCACAGTACTTATTGAAGAAAGGTCAAAACAGTGCTTACTAGCTATTAAATGCTACAGCTAAAAGAGAAGCAAGCCATATACAGTGCTTCCTTATTTTCTTGTTGAATGGAGCAAAATGAATGATGAACACTTTTCTCCCCCATTCTTTATCTGAGTTCCTAAATCTACCAAAACATAGGACTTAATCTAAATTTGGAAGGTATCAAAAACCCTTAGTGCAAGACCTGTAAAAGCATATAGACAAATGGCTACAGAGCCTCTGTCTTAAGATCTCCAGTGAAAGAGAACTTAATACATGTGGTAGTTTGTTTCAGTGGCTGGCAACTTATAGAGCGAAACAGTTCCCTCCTATCTTTTATAGTTTTAACTTATTGTATCTAGCCTTGTCCTCTGCAACAGTACAGAATATCCATCCATTTTCTCTTTTTCATGAGATCTTTTCAAATATTTGGAGGCTGCTATCATAGCTCTCCTCTCTCTACTATAATCTAAACCTTAGCCCTTGAACTGGTCCTCATAGAACTTGGTTTCCAAACCTTTCACCATCAACCTTAGCCTCTTTTGAAACTCACTCCAATTTGTTACTGCCTTTTTTGAATGATAGCACCCAGTGTGGACAAAATATTCCAGGGTGCAGTAGATCAGAACAATTACTGTAGTTTCTGTGATCTGGATCCTGGAAAATATACCCCAAATTGGCATTGCCCTTTTAGCAGCTGCATCACACTACCAGCTTACATGTCAGTAGTAGTTGTCAATGATATCCTGATCCCTTGCACAGTTATTCCTGTCAAACAAGATTTTTTCCCATTCTATTCATGGCTTTTTTCCCCTGCTGAGATGCAATCCTTCCAATTCATTTCAATCCAGTGATGAAGCCTATCTAGATTGGTTTGCTTGCTTGCTTAATCATTAGGCTTATATGCTGCTCCAAGCATAGTGATTTAAAACTACAAAATATATAAAGTTAAAACAATATTCATAACAACAACATCCCATCCATTACTAGGGAATAACCCAGAAGTACATAGGTTCACTTACCACGAGGGAACAAAATAAATATATTAACCCAACCCAGCCCACCCATCCACCCCCCAAATCCAAAAGCTTGCTGAAAAAACAAACCTTTATGGAAGGCCAGCAGACTGGGATTATGGATGATATCAGGGACGGTGCTATTCCAGGGGCAACAATAGAGAAGGTTGGATTCTGTGATTCTGTAGATGATCCTCCCTGAGGAGTGGAGTCTGGAGATCTTTACTGATGCAATTTTTGAAGCATGGATGTTACATGGACAAACTGACAGCTTTATGTAACTGCTGGATTGATGCATTCTGATCCAACTAAAACATTTGAACGTCTTCAATGGTAGACCCACAGTAATCAATTCACCTAATCAAGGCATGAGTAGAATCTTGCTGTCCAAAAGATTCCATAAGCATCAAACAAGATGGAACTATGCAAAGGCACTAGTCATCACGGCTGTCTTCAGTGCAACAGCTGGTACTCCAGGAAGACTATCAGATTGTAGATCAACTCTACAGAGGGAAATGACCCCATGCAGAAACAGAAATGAAGCAATTATTGAATCATTCCATCTTGTTAGAAATGAATCTAAGTTTATCTGAAAAATGTTTTAATCTTCTTTCATCTAAGAAATTATCTATCTCCTCCTAACTTTGTGTCATAAGTCCGTCAGCTCTATTATCCATTGTCAAAATGTTAACCAGTATAGGGCCCAGGAGAGAACCCAGTGACAGTCTACTCAATACTTGCTTCCCAAGCTGAAATAGATCTGTTAATAAATATTCCACTGCTTTTAACTTTTAAACATAACTTATTGGGTTTTATGCTAGATGGGGGATATACAGACAAGATTTTAGTTCTTCAGTTTCATTGAGAAATAAATGAAGGCAAGAGCACTTATTATACAATTCTATGATTAGAGAAAATCTATGATAAAAAAATAAGCTTGAATTATGTAATATTTTTCATGAAACAAAAATCATTTAATGGTGTAACAATAGTATATAATGGGAGAAAAGCATACATAACCATACATGAATTGACAAAAGAATAAGGCAAGGATATGTTCTTGGTTGTTAAATAAATTCATTGATGTGAATGCATGTGGTGATATTAGGAATGTGTAAGTTTGGAGCATGAAAGTACATGCATTTTGGTCTGCTGTCTTGTTGAATCAGAACCTAATGATATTCTAGTGAATATTAGACATATTATATTACCCAACAAAGAATATAGATCTGGAAATAAATGTATCAAAACTAATGTGTTTGACGGGGGAAATGAAATAAGCAATTGGAGATTATACATTAATGATGAAAAATTAAGAGAAGTGGGTGAATTTCAATTACCCTGGCAAAGATTTACTGAAGAGAGGAAAACAGATATCTTTTTGCAGACACTAGTAGAAAGATAGTAGATAGAATATGCTCTGTTCTAAGGAATGACATTTGATGATTGAATAGAAAAAAATCCTTCAGTTGATTATGCTACATGGGAGTAAGAGTTCAGTATTTCAGTTGAAATATGAAAGTAAGATGAATGCAGTGGGAATGGCAGTATTTAAGAGGCTTGTGCAGTAAAACAAGAAGACATAGGGTCAAGAATGAATGGATGTTGAATGAAAACAGAATGAATACAAAACCAAATCATTGGTACAAAACAAAGTACATTCAGGTCATATAGGAAGAATGAATGAAAGTTAAATTTTAGAATAAAAAAACTAGAAGGGAAGGAAATCAAAGCACAGACACGAAGAAAAAGATGACTGGGTGGTGTTGATTAAAGCCTCAGAAAGTGATATGAAGTTTAAAGAGCAAATGTTCACTATATAATGTGAGGTATGAATGCACTGGATGTAAGTTTTAGAAAGATAGAATGTTATGGGGAGATAGAAAAGTCATTCTGTAAGCTATATATATTTCATTTTCTTTTTGTTTCTTTAATTCCTTTGACTTTCTATTCTTGACTTTTCTGCGTTTTGCATTATGTTGCTTACTCAAAATGAGTAATTTGATATATACATATATACATGTGGATAATATTTTTAATATTTTACATACTTGCCCCCTGATATAGATAGATATGTAGATTGATAGATAGATGATAGATAGATAGACAAACAAACAGACATAATCTTATTTTTAATACTGTGTTTGAAAGAAATGAGACTCATGAAATGTTCCTTATACATTTTGAAACATTTGACAAAATCCTCATGGATCATGAAAATTAAAGGTGTAAAATTATCTCTAGCAGTTATACTCATAGCTTCCATCTCCTGTAGCTCTTATTTGTTTCTGTGCTCTTGTCTTTTGTGTGAAAAGAGTGCTTCTTTTTTTAAAAAACAAAACAAAACACAGATTTAAGATTTTTAAATTTTTAAGTGCATAGTTGGAATAGGTAAGGTATTTGAGCAGCTTTACAAGGCTTCAGAGCTCCACAAGGGAGTCTTGAAAAAAGGTAAATAGGAGGTAAAACAAATTCAGTCTTTTTTGTGTTTTAACTTAGGAAACCTTATGTGTTCCTATATGAGAGACAATTTTGGAAATGCTAAGCAGGCTGAAAGTTTCTGGAACTCAGCTACTCATTTTTCATAGTTTCTCTGTTCAACTCAGTCATAACTGGAATTCCCTTTCTTCAGTAAGTGGGAACTATGTTAATTTTCAGCATCTAAATGCCCTGTCACATTTAATCATATGCCTTCATATCCTATGGGGTCTTTTTTTTCTGTTGTCTTGGAATTCTTCCACCTGGAACAGTACAACTACAAGCATTATAGAGCTTTACTAAAGCTTACTTAGAAAACAACTTCCAGCATGAACCAACTACATTTTGATGCAAAGAAAGAAATTGTATGTTAATGCTTCAGTTCTGTCATTGGTATATATACTGGATCTAAGACAATATGTTAATTTAGGGACAAAAATAGATACAGT
>NW_015388881.1:108337-111763 GCF_001527695.2 Protobothrops mucrosquamatus
AGAGCCATCCCCCTATTGTCCTTCTGTACACCCCCCCCTTGATTATGCTAATGTACGAATAAAAGGGAGGCACGGAGAGGCTTGAGGGTCTTTGCCTGCCATCTCACCTGAAGAAGCATGTTGCCCGTGTGTTTCCTGATCTAAAGCGAGGCCCGTTGGTTTAGGCCAACGTACATCACCACCGTCCTGCAGGGAGCGGTACCCCGGGATTTTGCGATCCCACAACTTGGACAGAATTGTATAGTTTCCTTGGTAGTAGCAAATGTAGTTTGTCACTTCCTTTTGGGATGGGTTTTTCACTTCCTAGACTACCCTTTAATAACTGATATTATGTGGTTTTTGAAGCCTTGGATCTGCTTGGCTTCCAGATTGATGCTTATAACATTAATAAAATGTTACAAAAACAATACATTGAAAATCATGTGGCTTAAAAATGAAGATGCTTTAAATTTTCTGAAGAAGTGTAACCTCTTGAGGTCATTGTGCAGTACTGGAGAGGACAGTTATCAGGAGAGATAAGGGAATGGAGAGTGCAGAATGGAGGATGCATATCTGATAGACCCACAAACTAAGTCATCAGAATTATATTTCTCTGTGCTCTGGGATCTGACTATGGTATTTTTGAAATCTTACAAATCTAATGAGTCTGTTCCCATTCCTTTTCAACTTGCCAATCATTTTGATTGTCTCATCAATGAATTATTTTTTTCCAGGAACACTGTATGTATCCTGCAATGGAATGGTAAACATGAGGCCCCGGGTTGATGTCAATGCTGCAAATACTGTATATTCTTGTAAAGGATTCTTTAAGGTAAATAAGCCTCAAAGTTCTTTGAAAAGCTGCTTCTTTTCAGAACCATGACATCAACAGCACCAAGTTAATGAAATATTATAACTCTATACTGAGTATAAAGTTGGTTGAGTTCTTATTCTTAGCAAGTTTTTGGTTTTGTTGTGTTTGTTTCTTCACACTTCAGCTTTGTGTGTGTGTGTTCAAACTGCAGATATGAGAATTATGACTACAATCAAAGTATCCTCTTTTGTAAAAGCTCTTCCTAAAGTGAGTAATCTTTTCTGCTTCTTTTTGATAAGCGGATTTATTTGTTTTCAGAAAAACTGGAGTTAGAAAATTTCCTGGGGACATTTCTATTTGTACAGGAATCTGCAATCTTTTTTTATATATATAAATCTATCTGGCCTTTCTATTGTATTTGTGTATATATGCTTATGAGTGTCAGCCCTGTGTCAAACATCAAAGGTATTCAAAATTAATCAAAGCTATTATTCTATTTTTAAAAAGGAGTCTAGATCAAATGAGCATTCGCTGAACACTGAGATTGGGATTATTGTTTTATTAATGAAATATTGTAGTCAGTCTGCCATAATAGAAAAGAAAGTGGGCCAACATTGTTTTCACTCCTCAGTTTTTATATTGTTTTCATATAATTATTATATTACCAAAAGGAAGACAATCATGAGTCTGTGGCTAATATTAGTTTACCAGATACTATATTTATAGGCTTGGAGTTGCTTTTTACTGGGCCTGAAACACCTGAAGAAGAGAGGTTACTTTTACTCACCCAGAAGGATTTCAAAAAGAGACATTCCCTACCAAATTGCTGAGAGGAAATAAAAAAATCCCATTTATTTTTTGCTTTTACTAGTGCAATTGATATGTTGTTTGATGGCACTACAGTATGGTGGGGGAGGGAATTCTCCCCACATAACTAGGTGGACTCTACTGAGGCGAACAATCTGCCTCCCTTCTGGTTTAATATTGAAAAAAATATATCTGATCCTCTACAAAGAAGATATTTAATATAATGTGTAACAAAACCTTACAGGTGACAATAGTAGATATTTCTAGATTCAAAATTCCATAGGAATGCTGACTGTAACCATGAAATAAAGAGTTATCTTCTTCTTAGGAAAATGACTATGACAAATCTAAAGAAAATATTTAAGTATAAAGACTTCAAAGGTACATGTTGTGATACCCTAATTGTAATGTATGAGTGTAAAAGCTGGGCCATCAAAATGAATGAATACAGAAGATCTTAGCTTTTGAACTGTGGTGTTGGAAAATACCTTTGGTAACAACAACAAATAATTTAATAATTAAGTAAAACTGAGATGACTCACTAGTAGTTCTAATAATGAAGTTAAATTTTAGATATTTGAACACATAATGCATAAACAACAGGCTTTTGAGAAGACATTGATGCTTTAAAAAAACTGAATGCATTAGAAGCCAGCAAAAGGCCAGATGAATAGATGTGATCATAAGTTATAAGAACTTGGCTTTCTGACATCAGTAGTCCTTGTGAACTGTTGCCATCAAAGAATCAGATGCAAATGACTAAATAAAAACTTTGAAATATTTTTTTTTTTAATTGAATGAGTGGCTACCAGTATAAGGCTTTAAACTAATTCAGCAAGCAAACTGCCTTGTGCCCCAAGTTTCAAAAAAACTTAAATAGTCTCCATTTTTATCACATTAAAGAAGTAAAATAAATACAAATATTTGATCTGCAAGATATTCCTTAAGGGTAAAAATGTGTGTTTGTGTGTGTACAAATTTGGAAAGTTTCTGTGGCTAAACCCAAAGTTTTGGGCCTCTCAACTATAACTATTTATTAGTTCCTTTATTTAGTCTGCTTGCTTAATACTATTTGTATAATGGGATAGTATCTTATAACTTTAACGATAGATAGATAGATAGATAGATAGATAGATAGATAGATAGATAGATAGATAGATAGATAGATAGATAGATAGATAGATAGATAGATAGATAGATAGATAGGTAGATAGATAATTTTGAGCCCAACCAATTATATAATTTGAAATAAACCTAATTATAAGGTATTCATTTATTGTTTTCAATTCCTGGATAATGTTTAATTATTTTTTCTGTTCCTTTCAGGGAAGAGAAGGAAAGCAGGAACAAGAGAGTCTTAACACACCAAGCCCATGTGCTTTATATAACTTTTTCTAATTCTACAGTGCCAATAAATAACATCACTCTCTTTATTGCCTTTTCTGCTTGTGCAGTCACAATTTTACTTGCAGCAATGTAAAAGTGTCTACCTCAGGATTTGGTTCATTTTCTAAAGAAAGGAAAACAAAGGAGTTATTCTGTAACAATATTGATTTTATCTATGAGAAAGTTTCTGCAGTGGACTTCCGGTGGCAGGCGCCTTCGCTGGTCGCAGCTGATTGCTGCCTCCCGCCTGTTTTGCGTAAAAGCCGGTTTGACAGCCAGTACCAGCTGTCAAACGGCTTGAAACCTCTCCCCTGGGCATAAGGGGAGAGGTGAGCTGCCCGGGGTAGGAGTTGAGTTCCCGAGTCGTCCTATTTGGACGATGTAGGTGAGAACTCCTCCGGAGCCCCGAGGATTCTCCGCGATCCAGGACGCCTTCGCTT
>NW_015388881.1:115447-130150 GCF_001527695.2 Protobothrops mucrosquamatus
CTTATCTGAAAAATCATTCAAATGAACAATTTTTATTGATATGGAGAAGTTGGATTGTTTATATTCAAAAGAAGCATAGAGTGGTGGAATATAATCTAGGTTTTTAATTAATTTGTTTTTTTTTATTTTTTATTATATATATATTTCACCGGTTTATGTAGGTCAATATATTTGGAGGAGTTAGAGATGTTGATATATGTTTACTTGTAGTTGAATATTATCCTGGGATTGGTTCGGGAAGTCTCGGGGGGGGGGGTGTTAGAAATATGTGTTACTTGTGATGTATAAAACTTTTTTTTTTCTGTATTGATGAAAATAATAAAAAAAAAAAATTTCTGGAAAAAAAAAAAAGAAAGTTTCTGCAGTGTACTTGCCTTATAAACAACATGTTTGTTTGTTTGAATGAATGAATTAATGAATGAACCGATATTTTGCACATCTCTTAGATAAATGAAAATTACAAAACAGTGACAAAAATTGTAGTCAAGATTTCTATTGCTGCCTTTTCCTGCCATAGTATTTTGTATTTCTGCTTAGATATTTCTGTAAATTTCTGCTTGCCTTTTGCTTCTTGCCTTTTACATTGGGCTTGGTTACTTGGTGGACTGCCTGTCTCCAAAAGTATCTGTCTGGCTGAATTTATCTTGCAGATTTGGGTTCCTTCAACTGAACAATGCCATTCATTAGGACACTGGAAACACAACTTCTCTGAGGCAGCCCCTACCCTGTGAGGAATGAGGTTTCCTTGAGATGTAGCTGGCCCTTTAAGAGCTGTGAAAACCTGGATTTTCACCAAGGTCTTTAGCAAGGGAAAGTGAGACCCCTCACTTCATTCCATCTTGACTATCGTTCTTGCCATCTCTATTCTATTTATTGTTTGTGTTGCAATTTCTTTGTTTTGATTGTTGTGAGCTATCAAGAGTCATTCGGAATTGGGTGACCTACTAGTTTAGTATATTATTAAATTATTATTATTATATCAACAGTCTATTGCAGTGGTGGCGAACTTATGACACGGGTGCCAGAGGCGGCACTCAGAGCCCTCTCTGTGGGCACACATGCTGTTGCCCCAGCCTTGCCTCCCCTACGACCCCCTCCTCACCAGCAGCCCCCCTGGAGGAGAGTCGCCCCCGAGCGTGGCCCACGCAGAGCAGCACAGCCAAGGACATGGCAGCCAGGCAGCGTAGACAAGACTCTGCCCTCACAGCCCATTGCACACAGTTGATGCTGCAGGGCGCGGGTGGAGGGTGTGGCTGCCGTGGCACTGCTGGGCTGCTTGGGTGATCTGCAGCAGGCCCTGGAGGCGGTGAGTGGCCCTGCGGGCAGGTGGGGTGGGGGCAAAGCAGGGGGTGGAGCTGGGGCGGGGCCAGTTTTTGGGCACTCAGTCTTAAAAGGATCACCATCACTGGTCTATTGTCTTAAAAGGAACAATCCAAGTTTTTTTTTTTCCCATGGTTTGACGGCCACACACTCGAAGTCCATCACAAAGGATTGTTGCTCCACTATTTGTAAGTTGTCCCATGGCCAAACCTATGGAGAAATGGATTTGAGAAATTTTATATTAGCTTTTCATCTACCCCAATGCCTATTTCTGTTCCTTCACATAATAATAATAATAATAATAATAATAATAATAATAATAATAATAATAATAATAATAATAATAATAATAATAATAATAATAATAATAATAATAATAATAATAAAGTTGGAAGGTCATCTAGTCCAACCCCCTGCTCAGGCAGGAAACCCTATACCATTTCAGACAAAAAGGTATTTGCTGCCTCTTTTTTTCCTTTAATCCTATCTTAGTGTTTACATTCTTTCTGGCAAGGTCTCAACTGAAGAAGGCACTTTAAGTTCATGCGAGGAGATAATTCCAAAATGCTGCTTTCCAGGAAAGCCTAGGCTTCATCCTGCTTTTTCCTTCATATTTGTTAAATAAGGCTGAGCAATAACTATCACTATCTGTCAATTCCCTTTGCTTTTTTTCCCTTTCTTTCCTGTAATGTGTCAATAGGATAAAGTTATGGCACCCTGCTTAATCATGAACAGTGATCATACCCCATAAAGATTGAAGGGTGTTGAGGATTCAAAGCTTCTTCATATGCCAGACTAAAAGAAGAAAGGGAAGAAACACAGAGTTTCTCAGTATAATAAAAAATAATCTTCTACCTTCATAGGCTGGACTTCGATAATACAAATTGCTCAGTTAATGACTAACATAGTTTCTAAGGAGTTCAGTACTGTAAGTGCTACAATAATTGGAAAATATTTTAATTTCATTAACAACAATGATTAAGATACGTATCAGTGCTTTTCCAAGTGCACACAGAACTATATTTTATAGTTATGTTTAAGAAGAGGAATCGGAACTCCCTAAATAGAATTGTAGGCCTCCTGAAGTCAAATGTTTCCCTTTCTAATTCAGTTCATATTGTATTGGTACAAGGCAAACCGATTGGTCTTCTTTGTGTTACAATTGTACTTTCTCTCTTTTATTTCTCACACCTGGAAAAATATTGAATTTATAAGGGCACAACAAAGTTAGATTAGAGCTCATGGAAGATGCTATTATGTTCCTGCTATAACAACAGAGAATGATCATTATTATAAGATGATTTGTAGCTGCAAAGTGGCTAACAAACACTCTGTCTAAAATGAAGACTTCCAAAGACATACTCTTTTGTTTGCATTACAATGTTCCTCCGTTGGGCATCAATATAACTTATTTATAAAATTGTTCTTTGATGGACTAGCTCAGCAGTCTATCGCCACAAAATCACTCAGAATGCATTGTATGTTTTGAATTCCCATTCTTGCTGCAACAGCTTGTAATACATTTCTCCAACAACCCTATTCTTATATAGTAATGAATAACAATTGCTCTAAGACAAGTTCCATGTTCAAAGTACCAGTAAAAAGTGAACACACCAAGTTAAGCATATTTTTGTTTAGAAATTTTCTCTTGATTAGTTTCAGGATCCCATTGGATTCTCATGTATATGAAATAACTGTACACTCTTGCAACTATTCTCAAACTTTTCTTTTCTCTGGACCATTGCAATGTCATTAAAAACTTTTGTGAAACACTGTCTAAATGATTCATTTTCAACATTGCCTTTAACTAATGGGTAGTGTCTGTTTGTATGTGTATCTCTGTGTATGTGTGGGGGCCCATACATTAGGAGCTGTTTCTAATAATTTATTATTCCTTGTCATAATATATTATACTTGTCATAATACCTATTCCTGCAGTTTGTAAAGTAAATTACAGTATGAATATTCTTTTTCTCCTCTTTTGTGCTTCTTTTCCATCTTTTTTTCAGATCAGGCTAGTCCTCATCTCCAGAGTCCTCATTTTTCAGATCAGGCTAGTCCTCATCTCCAGAGGCAGCTTCTGGCACTTTGCAGTGTATGTGCAAAAATAATGGTGTACATAGAAGCTTGACTAGGGAGATTGGAAGGGGAGGTTGTAAGGAATAGTACACTTGGATTTGACAAAGTACCTCGTGATATCCTTAATAAAATGTCCCAAAATTGAAATCTAGCCATTGAATGACAACCATGACCTAGATGATTAAAAATCTCTATAGACTTTAATAAAACGGCAGTGTATAGACCAGATTATGGTACAAAAGCCATACAAAAGAATGTTCATGAAAGCTTCCACTTCACTTTGGGAGGTGAAGTGCTAGAAGGCTGTGTCATGGGTTCTGGGTTATTAACATTTATATCAATGATTTAGATGAAGTAATGGATGGGACTTCCATCTCTAAAATTGCATAATTCTATGATTTTATGTTTTTCATAAAGTTTACAAGCATTAATTACATTTTATGAAGAATAAGGGATAAATAGAAGAGAATATATGTATCTCAGGGCTGAATTTGGTGTTCTCTGAGTTTTGTTGTTTGTTTGCAGTTATTTCATCACCTAGTTATGTAGCTCAGAGAACACCAAGGACTCCATGATGAAATCAATCAGAATAGAGCTGGAAGGAACCTTGGGAGTCTTCTAGTCCAACCCCCTGCTCAAACAGGAGAGCCTATACCATTTCACATAGGTGGCTGTCCAGTCTTTTCTTAAAAACCTCCAGTGACGAAGCCCCTATAACTTCTGAAGGCAACCTGTCCACTAGTTAATTGTCCTCACTGTTAGGAAGTTTCTCCTTAATTCCAGGTTGCTTCTCTCCTTGATTACTTTCCAATCCATTGTTTCTTGTCTTGCCTTCTGGTGCTTTGGAAAATAAGTTGACCTCCTCTTCTTTGTGGCAGCCCCTCAAATACTGGAACATGATTATCATGTCACCCCTAGTCCTTCTTTTCTCTAGACTGGCAATACCCAATTCCTGCAATTGTTCTTCATACGTTTTTATCTCCAGGCTTTAATTATCTTAGTTGCTCTTCTTTGCACTTTTCCCAAAGTCTCAACATCCTTTTTGTAACATGGTGACCAAAACTGGATGCAGTATTCTAGGTGTGGCCTTACTAAGTCTTTATAAAACTATATTAATACTTCACATGATTTTGTTTTGATGCCTCTGTTTATAGAACCAAGGATTGTATTAGCTTTTTTGGCTGCTGCCACACATTGCTGGCTCATGTTTAAGTGATTGTCCACTAGGACTCCAAGATCCCTCTCACAATTGCTGTTTTTGAGCCAAATTTTGTGTACTCTGTCATTGTCTCTTTGTTTTCCCTGCCTAGGTTTAAAACCTTGCTTTTCTCCACATTAAATTTCAAGTTGTTGGACAAGGCCCATTGTTCAAGTCTGTCAAGACCTTTTTGGATCCTGAGCTTGTCTTCTGGGATATTGGCTATTCATGCCAGCTTAGTATCATCTGCAAATTTGATGAGTTGTCCTTCTATTCCCTCATTTAGGTCATTTATGAAGATATTGAAGAGTACTGGGCCTATGATGGAACCTTGTGGTACCCCACTGCTTTCTTCCCTCCATGTAGACATAATACCATTAAGGACTACTTGTTGAATACAGTTTGTCAGTCAGCTTCAAATCCATCTGGTAGTGATGCTGTCTATCCCAATTTTTTTAGTTTACCAAGAAGTAGGTTGTGGTCTGCTTTGCTGAATGCCTTGCTGAAGTTTAAATATACTACAGCTTTTCACAGATTGTACCACTTTTAGGAGATGACAATATTTGAGTACCACCAGTGCTTAGTAAGGTGTCAAAAACTTGATGACTAAAAAAGGGGGGTTGGGTTTTACTGATTAGATTCATTTGTTGTTATAGATATGGCTAGTTTATAATGTTATGGAAAAGTAAAAAGTTGAGGTTCAATGTTAATGCTTCCTTCTACTGCAACAGAGGAAGTCTGTTCTTTTTCCCTTCTCCCCTCACTTTCCTCCCCTTTTTCCTCCCCCCCGTGTCCTACTATTTGCTTTTGTATTTTTGTATTTTATTCTACAATCTAATAAAATATTACAAACTGTAGAAAAAAAGGAAAAAAAAGTATCAGTTTTAATTTCTTCGATGGCTGTTCCTTTGCTGAATCACTTTCCCTTTGCACTGACAAATGTATGATGAATTTATCCATGTTTATTAATATGCACCACTACCAGCCAGCTCAGGGGTCTTTGAACTTGGCACTTTTAAGACTTGTGGACTTCAACTCCCAGAATTCCTCAGCCATGATGTCTGGATGAGGAATTCTGGGAGTTGAAGCCCACAGGTCTTAAAGTTGCTAAGTTTGTAGACCCCTGAGCCAGCTGGTTGGCCCTTCTTCCTCTCTCCCTTCTGAGCTCTTTCCATAGTGTAGTAAGAATGCACCCCCTCATCTCTTCCCTGTACCCTTAAAGACACAGGAATCAAGTGCAAAGCAAGAAAGGATCACAAAATAAAGAAACACATAAACTCCATTTTTTTTCTTTAAGCTGCCTCAGGCATATCACATGTCACAATATTGCAACCCAAGACTGAAAGGCTCCAGCAATTGCGAAAAGCTTTAGCCTTAAATTAAGCCTGTTTACCTTCAAAGAAAACTTTTTAAAAGCCATAGACAGACTCAAGATAAGGGGGTAAAACAATTACATTTGTTTAAAGGGATTAAACCAGGGGTGTCAAACTGCCAGCCCGTGGGCCGGACACGTCATGACAAAACCGCGCCCACCCCATTGCCAGCAATGGGGAAAAAGCTCCGATCCATCGCGCGATGTCACGTGACATTGAGAGTTTGACATGTCTGGATTAAACCAATGGAAGTCAACACTTTGGACTCATTGCTAGCCTAAAATACAGACTAAAATATTCCAAAAACCAAAGCACACAAACTGAGCCTCTGAATTACAAAATGCTGTAAAAACTGTACAAAAATCTTTTGTTGTTGTTGTTGTTAGTTGCGAAGTCATGTCCAACCCATCGCGACCCCATGGACAACGTACAAAATATTTATGGTAACCCAATCAAGCTGCCAGCTGATCCATAACTAAATAAACCCACCTCCTTTCCGACATGCTCATCTGCTGGCTTTTCATTTCATCAGCGCTAATTGTATTTCCTGCAGCAGCAACAGCTGCTTCTTCTTCTCTGTCCCTGTTGCTTCCCTGCCTGCTGAGCTATCCTTCTCTTTCCCTGTTGTCTTTTTTTCCCTTTCTGGCCCAAACACCACCTTTTATAGCCTCTCCTCTCCTCCCCCCCTTTTTCTTCAGTTCACCTCCAGCTCTGCGCTGCTTCCAGAAGTGCCAATCAGCTGGAGCCCTGCCGGCTCCTGGGGCTTCTGCCAGCCCAGACAGTCCTGCAGCTGCAGCTGCCTCTCCCTCAGACTTGGGTCACTTCGGCTCATTCCCCTCCACCACTACACTTCTCTAGGACAGTCGCATACCATCTGCCACATGGAAAAGTACCACAGGTGGTACGCGTACTACCGGTTGAAAAGCCCTGTACTACAGCATGTCTACAGCATTTCCCTGGTCTACTAATTTAGTCACTTTGTCCAAGAATGAAATAAGATTGGGTTGGCATGATCTGTTTTTAACAAACCTGTGCTAGCTACTAGTTATAACTTTATTTTTTCTAGATGTTCACAGATCTGTTTTTTTATTATTTTTTCCAGTATCTTCCCAGGTATTGATATCAGGCTGATAGGTCTGTAGTTTCCTGGGTCTATTTTTTCCCCTTTTTTGAAGATGGAAAACACATCAGCTCTTTTCCACTCCTCTGGTAGTTCACTGGTGCTCCATGATTTTTTAAAGATATGCTACAATGGTTCTGAGATAATATCTGCCGGCTCCTTCAGACCTCTGGGATGGAATCCATCAGGTCCCAGTAATTTATATTCATCAAGGTCAGATAAGTGTTCTATTACCATTTTCTTTCTTGTATCATAACGTAATCTCAACCCTTTTATGTATGTATCATAACATTGCAAACATGTCCAAAAGGGGTAGAACTTGCATTACAATGGTACAATATTTCTTTTAATCATTTTGATGAAAGCATCAGATCATGTGGATGACTCTGCCCAAAGAAAGTCTGTCCCATTATCACTTGGCTATAATAAAAAGTTATGCATTGAAGAGAATCCTTCTTATCCATCAATCCATTCTGGAAAACTGTTTTACCACAGGCCATAAAGAAATCATGGCTGTCCATGGATTCAGTTTTTATAAAATCAATTTGCATAACAATCAAGAAAATAAAAATTAATATTATATGGTTTCATAGTCAGCTTGTCATGGTTCCGATAGATGAAACCAATTAAAAGAACTTCAAGGCAAGAGTTTCTTCCTCAAAGAACATTTTATTCAGGAAACAAAGTATTGGCACTTACATAGTTGAACCCAAAACTGAGATTCCCTCCCCCCAGATACAAAGTAACAAGTTGCAATTCCCACCCCACAAAAGCTGTCATAAATCACATTCCCCAATTAGAGCAAAACTTGGGCTCTTCTCTCTGGCTCCTCAGCCTGCCAAAAGCTTATCAGACAATGTCCTTGAGTTCTTACACTTCTGCATTGTTATGGCTAGCTAAACCCTCAGGCATTTACCCCATCCCCCCTTCTACATCTGAACTCTAAAAGAACAGAAAAGGCACATTAAAAGCAAAGGTAAAATGGCTGCTGAATCTCAGTTGTCAGAGCATGGACATCCATTGTCACAGTGTTGACACAGCTATTAGTTGAGGTTTTTGCCATGCCTTAACAAATGCTCAAAAACAAAGCAGAAGGAAAACCATATTTTGTCACTTGTAAATAAAATGGCTAACTTGGGAATGTGGTTGCAATTTTTGTTTCTGAGAAACCATTTTAAGAAAGCTTATTATATCTCTAGTGGATTATGTATTTTAGTAGTTACTTGCTGTATTCTTGGCATCATTAGGTTGCCATGCCATTATGTAAGATTCTATCATGTAATGATGGAGCTATGGGAATCCCATTTATATAATTTTTTTATTTTATTGTTCTCCACTCTGTTCTCACTTATCAGGTGGTCTCGCAAGAACAATTTGAGGCAGATTTTGCCCATTATAATCATCAACATTTTCTCAATGAATATGTGTATCATTTGGCTAGACTTCAGCCAAACTAAGATTGTTTCATTAACTTACAATAAAGAGTAAATCTGGCTTGGAACTGTCTCATGGAGTCAAAAGCCCAATTGATGACATGGGGTGTTGGAAGAAATATTTTTCTGTGCAGCATTATGTGGAGAATCCTGGTGCTCACATCAGAAGCTTCAATAGGAAGGGGAGAATCAAACTTGCTTGGTGGTAGGGCTAGATAATGTAGGTTGGACTCACAATTTAATATGTCCACTTCCTGCCTGATCTGCATCTACCTATTCAGATAGATGTCTAGAAAAGAGATTGACCACAGGTGGTCTGACCTAGAATGCTTAAATTTAAATAATATTGAGTAGAATTGTTCACCCCACCCCACCCCAAGCTTATCACCTGGGAAATTACTTGGAAGTTATTTATTTTTCCTATAATCACAGTGCAGAGGGAATGAGAAAGATTTAATGATCAAATTTATATAGTTGTCCATCTCACAAAACAAGTGATTTTAGGTAGCATACAAGAAAGCTAAAAATGTTAATAAATACCACACAACTAAATTAAAAACACAATTAAAAATTAAGAACTATAAAAAAACAAAGCTAAAAAGAAGAAATATTGGACACAGGGATGTTAATAACAGAGCAACCTCAATAAGTCACCATTCCCCTAGAATTTCCAGACCTGATGGTGCAATATGATCTATCTCCCTGGAATTCTGTCTGGCACTGAATTCATTTTAAATCTATTTCAGCACATAGATTTCTGAAAAATAATTCAGAGGTTGATTACACATCACTGCCTACCTAAATTGGAACGCTTCTAGATTATTCAGGCAAAAGTGAAAATGAATTTACACCAATGACTATGATCATATCTAGCAATGTCTACTTTGACATTCTTTTTGGCCTAGAAAAATCAGCCAATTTGTCATGATGAAGTTTGATGCATTTATTTGATTATGTAAGTTATGTATAATTTTTCAATCCAATTTGATTCTAGGCAATTTACAATATGTAAACTGAATCTGGATAGGCTTTGGAATGAGCTTTTACACAATCTATAAAAACGTTCTGAACAATTATCCTTTACATATTGACAGTTGCCAATTCATTTATCCAGTTTCTCCAAATGTTCTTAACTGTATTAATCTCTTTGTGTGGTCTTTTTTGTTAAGATCCATTGCACTAATAAATTCAAAACCAGACTTAAATGTTTCTGCTAATTCACATACAAATTTATATCCTAATGATTACAAAATCAGAATCAAATGTATCTGCTAACCCACACAAATACAATTATATATCCAAGAAGATAAGAAAGGATACCTTGATTCACTAGGCATTATTAATAAAAAAGGTGATTTACTAAATAAGTTCTAGCCAATTCAGACCACCAAAGAAAGAAATCAGCATAATCAGGATACATGGTACATATCTGTCCTGTATCGCAATTCAGCTTTTCAGCATATAAGCTACATCTGTGTAGTACAATCTATGGTTACTTGACAAATTAAATCATGATTAATTTAAATATGTATTGATCTGATGTGTATGTCCCAGACTAATGTATATGGATATAGTTATTCATTTAGGTTCATATTGCTTGAAAGTTTGGGCACATCATGGATCTAAAGAAGATTATGTACATAAATGTTACGGCAAATGTATAATCAATGCAGGAACAATGCATACAGAATTTAGAAGCAAAAATAGCAAATAAACCAAGGCTTTTATCAATATATCAAAGTAGCAGTAAAATCAAAATACATTAAATGTACTTTATGAAATCCAGTTTTACTGAAGTGGTATGGTAACCATAAAAAGTGTTCACATATTCACAAAACAGAATTGAGATAAATATTTTACTGTCTTCTCCACTAATACTAGGTCTTATGCAAATGCATGCATAAAAATTATATAATATATAAATATTCCTTAGCCTGACATATTATCTTAAATCCTTATTTGATAGTCTGGGGTTTCTGACTATTTATCACATGGATGTGACATTTCTTTAATTACTTTATGATGATTTTATTCACACAACAAGGGATTCATTATAGAAGTAATATCAAAGACTGAAAATTCTCTTCCTGCAAGGGAACGTTCTTTAAAAGGATGAGATATTTCTAAACAAATAAATAGCAGTATCTGCATTGCTGTGATTGGAAAGTTGATTTTAAGAATATACATTTTATTTTTACTTGCATTTCTTACGTCTATATATCTTGACTGCTTAGCACAGCTAACTAGAGAGAATGCCAATACAGGATTTACAAGGTAGCTAAAAATCAGTGTTGGATTTGTAAATGTTGGCAGCATTACAATGAATAACTTTTGCTGTTATCCTTTAGAGCTTCGGAGAAAAGATTAGAATAGATATGACAAGAATTCAATTTTTCTTGTCTTCCGAAGTCTCATCTCCAAATATCTCAACAGATCACTGCAATTCAAACTTATGCTAAATAAACAGGAGAGATTGTTTGTTCAAGTACTTGAATACTTTAAAATCAGCCATAAAATATTATCTCTAGGCAGGTTGTAAAGGTTAATGACTCATGCATTGTTGAGAATTTGTCTGTATTATTTGTTTTACTTAATAAACTTTGGCTTGTATTTGAACAAGGCAAAAAGCATAAATCAGCTGACATTTAACAAATCTACTCTTTCTTATGGGTTCCTGACTTGTTAATTCCCACTCCTAATAAAAAAGTTAGAAATATTGCCTCTTGAAATGAGCATGCTTATTGTGTGAAATTATTCAAGCATAGTTTAGCTGGAGAACTGAGTTACCGTGTTTGTTTATAAAAATGCTCTCTTATAAATACAGATAGTCCTCAGCTTACGACAGTACATTTAGTGACTGTTCAAAGTTACAACGGCAATGAAAAAAGTGAGTTATGACTGCTTTTCACAGTTATGACCTTTGGAGCATCCCCATGATCATGTGATCAAAATTCATATGCTTGACAACTGGTTCATACTTAAGACCATTGCTGTTTCCCAAGGTCATGTAACCACCTTTTACGACTTTCAGACAAGCAAAGTCAATGAAGAAGCCAGATTCACTTAATAACCAGGTTACTAACTTATCAACTGCAGAGATTCACTTAATGGTGACAAGAAAGGTCATAAAATGGGGCAAAACTGACTTAACAAATTTCTCAACAACAGAAATTTTGGACTTAGTTGTGGTCATAAGTTGAGGACTACCTGTACTACTTTATACTCTGTCACAGTATTTGTTTATTTAACTCACTATTATTTTTAAGACAAAGCAAAGGTTGGTGCCAGAAACAAGGAGGGAAAAAATCTGATTTAATTGAAATAGATCCAAGGTATTGCATTAATTTTTTTTCTTCGTCCTACTAAAATTTGTAATTTAACACAACTTACACAATGCCCTCATGTCTTCATGTAGTTTTTATAGTTTTGGGTAAGGTGAAGGCCGTACAAATCTCTGCTGAGATGCTGTTGGGTTCTTTTAGATGATATTTTGTAATCAATAGGATGCAAAATAAGATGACTCTGTTGGAGTGCAGAGAACAGGCAGACACTCTAGAACCCAGGAAGTTCTGCAAATAACATGGAATGCCATGTAAGCTTAAGTGATGCAAGTACTTGAATTGCATCCTTTATGTTGGTAAAAAAATGTTTATCCTTCGATCAAAGCAGTTTGCTTCTTATGACTCTGAAAACAGCTTGGTGATATGGTTAATTTTTAATTATGTTTCTCTTTTTTTAATAATAAAGCCTCATTATGATTACACACACACACACACACAGAGAGAGAGAGAGAGAGAGAGAGAGAGAGAGAGAGAGAGAGAGAGAGAGAGAGAGAGAGAGAGAGAGAGAGAGAGAGAGAGAGAGAGAGAGAGAGAGTATATGCAAAAGTTTTAGGCAGTTGTGCAAAAATGCTGTAAATTAAGAGTGCTTTCAGAAATACAAGTGTTAATAGTTTATTTTTATCAATGAAATGGAACAAAATGGAAAGTAAATGAACAGAAGAGAAATCTAAATCAAATCAATATTTGGTGTGACCACCTTTTGCCTTCAAAACAGCATCAATTCTTCTGGGTACACTTGCACACAGTTTTGAAGGAACTTGGCAAGGTTCCTTCAAGGTTGTTCCAACTTCCAGGACTTCTTGTTCTTCTTTACGCTGAAGATAATTCTTAATGACATCGGCTGTATGTTTTGGGGCCAATCACATGCCTCTCTGATGATATGGGATGTTGGATATGTATATGCCTGTATTTCTCAGCATTGAGGACACCATTGATCCTAACCAAATCTCCAACTCAATTTGCAGAAAGGCAGCCCCAAACGTGCAAGGAACCTTCACCATGCTTCATTGTTTTCTGCAGACACTCATTATTGTACCACTCTCGATTCCTTTGGCAAACAAACTGCCTCCTGCTACAGCCAAATATTTCAAATTTTGTCTCATCAGTCCAGAGAACCTGCTGCCATTTTTCTGCACCCCAGTTCCTATGTTTCCATGCATAGTTGTGTCACTTAGCTTTGTTTCCATATCAGAGCTACGGCTTTTTGGCTGCCATTCTTCTGTGAAGACCACTTCTGGCCAGACCTCTCTGAATAGTAGATGGGTGTACCTGGGTCCCACTGGTTTCTACCAGTTCTGTGTGGATGGCACTGCTGGACATCTTCCAATGTCAAAAGGAAATAAGATGTTCCTTTCATCTGCTACATTAAATTTCCTTGGCATCTATGGGCCTCAGGGTTGCCTGTTTCTTTGTCTTCTTCAAATGAGGTTGAACAGCATATCTTGAAACCTCAATCTGCTTTGAAATCTTTGCCTGGGGGAGACATTGCTGATGCACTATAACTGTCTTGTGTCTTGTTTCTGTGCTCAGTTTTGCCACGCTGTATGACCTGTGACATGAAACTGTCTTCCACAATCTCACCTTAGTATCAGAGTTTGGCTGTCCCTCATCCAGTTTTAAGCCCACTGCACAGTTATTTCTGTTTCAGTTAATGACAGTGTTTCAACCTACATATGAAATTGATGATCATTAGCACCTGCTTGGTATAATTGGTTAATCATACACATGACTCTAATCCTACAAAATCCCTGACTTTGTGCAAATGTACAAATGTAAAAAGTGATGGTGGTTTGAAGGTAAAGAGTGGTCACACTAAATATTGATTTGATTTGGATTTCTATTCTGTTCATTTACTTTCCATTTTGTTAATTGATAAAAATAAACTATTAATCCTTCTATTTCTAAAAGCATTCTTAATTTACAGCATTTTTGCACAACTGCCTCACTGCCTAACACTCACTATATGTGCATGTACTGTGTGTATGTATACATACACATTCATAAGCATGCACACACACACACACACACACACACATATATATATAGAGAGAATTTATATAAAGAAGTAATATTATTTATTAATAGAAGTTAACAGCATAGGATACAAATACATATGTAGTGCCACCCCCGTAGGGACTGCTTAAGTCCAGGCCCTCCCGACCTCCCCTTCTCCAAGTGGCCACCAGCCCAAAGAGGTCTCTCACGTTGGCGCCTCTGCCTAACAGGGCATGTAACACGGTGGTATTCAGTCACGATCGGCAGCCATGCACATGGGGTGGTGATGATCGCTCTCTCTCTTTGTGGTGACTCACGTGGGATGATGGTGGTTGACCTCAGGCAATAATAACTTACAGGGAAGATGGTAGTCAATCTCTAATGACAACAACTTGCCCAGAACAATGTTAATCAACCTCTGGTGACGGTAACTTTCCTAGAATGATAGCGGTCAGTCTCTGGTGACAGAAACTTGCCCAGGACGATATTAATCCATCTTTGATGACAACAACTTGCCTAGAACGATGGCAACCAATCTCTGGCGCTGGCAGAGGCCTCCCTTGTCTGCTCTCCTCACCCCTCTTTGACCTCACTCCATGTAATCCCTTTTTATCTCCCCCCAGCTGATCCTATAAAGAAAAAAATCCCTTACTTCCCACTAAAAGACATATGTCAAACTTGTCCCTAACTCTTCCTCTACCTAACTTACTCCAACAAGGGAAAGGAATTAAAACTCCCCAAACTACCCTCTCTCCCTCTCTTTATCTGACTGCCCACAACGAAGGAGAAAGAAACAATAAAATGTCACTTTCCCCTCCCTCTCTCTCTGCCTGGCCTGCTTCAA
>NW_015388881.1:130482-135134 GCF_001527695.2 Protobothrops mucrosquamatus
CCCTTACTTCCCACTAAAAGACATATGTCAAACTTGTCCCTAACTCTTCCTCTACCTAACTTACTCCAACAAGGGAAAGGAATTAAAACTCCCCAAACTACCCTCTCTCCCTCTCTTTATCTGACTGCCCACAACGAAGGAGAAAGAAACAATAAAATGTCACTTTCCCCTCCCTCTCTCTCTGCCTGGCCTGCTTCAAGCAAACAGCTCCAGCAACTACTCTCACCCTCTATCCCTCCCTGCCTGGCCTGCTTCAAGCAAACAGCTCCAGCAACTACTCTCACTTTCTCTATCCCTCCCCTTCTCATCCAGCTTGCCTGTAATGAAGCAAAAAAAGCAAACATGAAAACCCCAGCTTCTTACTCTCTCTTTGATCAGCTGGCTCAGAATGGCAAGCTCCCTTCTCTCTTCCTCCCTTCTATTTGCTTCCTCCTCCTTTTTCTTCCCTCCTCCGAGCTATGCCCCGCTGCCAGATCCATGGCAGCTGCTGGAGCTCCTCATCTTCCTGCCTAATCGGCAGGGCTCCTGCAAAGCCTCTCACCCCAACTCCACTACACACACACACACACACACACACACACACACACACATATGTATATATATATATATATATATATATATATATATATATATATATATATATATATATATATATATATATATATATATATATATATATATATATATATATATATATATATATATATATATATATATATATATATACACATGCCCATATATTACATGTGTCCTATGCTGTTAACTTATTTTTGTCTGATTAATGCAGTGGTGGCGAACCTATGGCACAGGTGCCAGAGGCGGCACTCAGAGCCCTCTCTGTGGGCACGCGCGCCGTCGCCCCAGTCCTAGGCCTTCAGCTGGGTTTTATAAAACCTTTTCGCTTTAGGCCTCCGCCGCCGTGTGCAAAAAAAAAAAAAAGGTTCAATCAGCCAATTTAGGGGAAAAAAAGATCTTGCAAAGTTGGAATTGATTGATTGAACTTTTTAGTCCCACCCAGTCTGCCGTTACCACCGCAGCCACGCCCACCCAATGGGCCACACCCACCCGGCACTCGACGATGCATAAGTGGGTTTTGGGTTGCAGTTTGGGCACTTGGTCTCTAAAAGGTTCGCCATCACTGGATTAATGCATCAGATTATTATGACCATCTATAGAAAGAGTGAATAAAAACTGATGGAATTATTTGCTTTCAAAGACAACCTAAAATTATTTTACTTATTTTACTTACTTTATTAAACAAAGTGTTTAATTTTTTTTAAAAAAAAATAACTCTCATTGAGCTACTAAGTTTAAAAAGCTGGCAACAGCACAACATCAAGCTGCTTAAATTAGCTAATCTCATAGGGTAATAGTATTTTCCAGTTTTACAAAACTGTTGAATACTCTCAAGGAATTGAAAAAAAGCTTTTAATCATGATTCCTTTTGCTTTCTTTAGAATTTCATTAATTTTACAATATACAAAGCAATGCATGCTTCTGTTAATGAGAACACATTTTTTTAAAAAAAATTAAACAACAACACATTATTTAAATTAATACTTCTCATATGCTAACAGCGATTTTTATTGTATAAATTGATTCTCTGGATTGAACAGAAAACTCCTGAAGAATACTAATAGATTTACGAAGATTGCTGGTTTTTTCCCTTAATTTTCCACAAAATATTGATTTAGTCTAAAACTTTTGGACATATCCCAGATTCTTATTATATTTCTATGTCAGGTTTCTGGGTGGTGGGGAGGGAATGTGGCAGTATGGTCCTTTTCTCCTGCTTGTTAATAAATAATAGTACTTGTTACAGTAAAGCTGCCTTTGCAACATCAGAACATCAGAAGCATATGAAAGCACCACATCTCTGCTAACATTTTGTCCCCAATCCAAAAAAAATGGCCAAGCACCACAAGCATTATTCCATTTCTGTTCCTACTGATTGATATTCAGTATTCTTTCCAGATGCTATTTAATGCAACCAAGAGAAAATTTCTTTGCATCGCAACCAGCAACCTCACATGTATCAGACTTCATTGTGGATATTTATCAAAAGCAAGAAGAAAGTAAAAAGGAATCTCTAAGATGCCTAAAGTTGTGAAATTTATTTCTGTTGTTCTGGATTTAGAGAGTCCATGTTTTGCTGTGGTATTAGTGATTCTCCTCCTTTATTTTTCTATCTTTTTTTGTAACTCTGTGCTTTAGTACAAATTACGATAAACAGTTTAATGAGCACATGTGTCTCAAGGACATGCCAAAACCACTTTCCCTTAAAATATGAATAACTTAGGCTAATATTTAATGATTCACCATGAGTTGTTTTAATAAGAAACTGGATAGGGCAAAGGTTAAATGTTCTTAACTGATCAACTTATTTTCATGTGGAAAATATGCAGGCTGCATGCCATCCTTGGAGACCTCTTTTGATATTCAGGCCCCCACAAATCATTCTTCATGTTTCTGTTGCTAAAATTATGCAGGGATGAGAGGGTCATAAAGGTGAATTTTCTCACAAACTTTCTTTTCTGGGATAATTGATCAACATAACGGGATGCTTTTAAAAGACATATACAATAAATGATCTTATGATGAGTTATTTGATAATCCTAAAGTATATTCAAAACTGAAGCCAGCAATTACTCTTATCATTTCCACGCCCCAATAGTAAAAATGGCATATTGGGGTTCTTCAAGAAACTGGCTTATTCACTAAAGTTGCAAACCCCCCACAAACAAACAAACAATGCTATTTCTCAGAATTGCTGAGATAATAACTCAGTTTTCTTTTGCAAGAAGCAAGTAAACTTTTAGCTCCTTAATTAGACTTGAACTCTAACTGACCTTCCCTTCTTGACATTATTTGATTTTGAAGAACTGCTGATAGTGAACATAAACATTAAAAAAGTAAGCTTCTATGTGAAAAGCTTTATCTTCCTAACTTACAGGGGAAAAAATGAACTTGTCACTTTATATTACACAACAATTTGTGAGTAAAGATGGCATTAAGTAGCTAGGAAATTTGTACCTGATACTGTATTAATTATTCAAAGTATTTATCCAGGAGAAATGTACGAGAGACAAATTATTATTTAAAAGAATGGCTTGACAAGCTCAATAAATTTGGCATACTTTTGATGAATCTCACAATAGCACATGCTACTGCCACTTTTCTTTTGATTCCATGTGCAATTGCTTCCCAACATAGATATCTTAGGCATGTATTGACCCCATGATCTGGGCTTCTATGGATCATAGCCCTGGTCTTTTGTACTTGTGTATGATGTGGATTCATGCAGAGAGAGAAAGGGCTTTGATAACATACCTGTCATCTTAGCTCCCTTGTCCATCCCCATTATGGACACCTCTATATGGAAGTTTATGATTCACAGATTTGAATGCACACCAGAGTACAAAGATCCTAACAGAGAGCAGTGCCTGGCTAACTTTTCTGGACTTATAAAATAAGCAGCAGCTGGCTTCCACTGAAGCTGTTATAAAGAAATATTATTTATTTAGATTTCAAGGAGGTTAGAAGCAATTTTTGTATTTTACACAGCAGACATAAATGGAGGATAAGACTGCTCAGAAAAAATGTGGGAATTCTCACAGAAAGAAAGAAAGAAAAAAGGATGGAAGTTACAGGCATTTTTATGTCATGGAACCACTAAAGATACATTTTTGGAATTAAAATTAAAATTGCTACCTTATGCAATCGTAGAAGCCCAGCTTTCATATAAGAATATATCTCTATGTCTGTCTGTCTGTCTGTCTGTCTGTCTGTCTGTCTGTCTGTCTGTCTGTCTGTCTGTCTGTCTGTCTGTCTGTCTGTCTGTCTATCTATCTATCTATCTATCTGTTGTGTCCTGAGCCTGCAAGAGGCAGGCTCGGGACATTGCAAGAGTCCCGGGCATTTGCAGAAGCTGCCCGGGACCAGACTGAGCGGCGCCAGCCTTGTGCGCATGCGCAAGGCGGGAAAAGCCCGCCTCATGATTGGTTAAACTTGCCCGGGGATCAGAGGGTATAAATAGAGGCCTGCGTGCCTCTGCTCGGGTTGCTCGTAGAGTGGAGCAAACAATAAAGACTTGTTGGAGATGATTCGTTTCAAGCGCCATTATTCTCCGGACTTAACACTGGCGACGAAGGTGGGATTCAGTCTCTACAGCTAAGAAAAGCTAGAAGACTCACCCAAGAAGTCCGGAAGAGAAACGGCGTGGAATTCAGCGTTATCCTGCCAGTACAAAATCGCTGGAGGGTGCGTGCGACTGAAGAAGAAGAAAACCTGATCCTCGATCATGGCAAAAGTCGGGCGTTTAGCGGAATTCGACGTCTCTCACCCCAAGAGGTGGGAATCTTATGTGGCAAGAGTCGAGACGTATTTCCGCATAAACCAGATTTGGGAGGAAGGCTTAAAGGCTGCCACATTGTTGTGCGTTTGTGGGCAAGATGCCTTTGAGATCGCCGAGAGCTTAATCGCCCCGGACTCGCTGGAAACGGTATCATACTCCGACCTCAAGAAAACTTTAAAGGAACACTTCCAGCCCAAGCAATCTGTTATGGCTTGGAGACACACGTTCCAACAAAGAGATCAGCGAGTGGGAGAATCAGCAAAAGACTACGTTGCGGCCTTGAGAAGAGCAGCTCAAC
>NW_015388881.1:136698-165349 GCF_001527695.2 Protobothrops mucrosquamatus
GCTATTGCTGAACCATTGCACAGACTTCTTGACAAGAATGCGTGTTGGCGCTGGACCAAGGTCCACGAGGCCAGTTTCAATGAGGTCAAAGCCTTGCTCACATCCAATGCGGTCTTGGCTCATTTTAATGAGCAGTTGCCAGTGTGCCTGGCTTGTGATGCCTCACCCTACGGTGTGGGCGCTGTTCTCAGCCATTTGACGGCTGATGGGACTCAGGTCCCTGTGGTTTACTACTCTAGGACTTTATCTGCTGCTGAGCGCAATTATGCTCAAATTGATAGGGAAGCTTTGGCTCTGGTGGCTGGCATTAAGAAGTTCCATGACTTTATTTATGGCCGCCATTTTACGGTTTTCATGGACCACAAGCCTTTGCTGGGGCTATTCACCACCTCCAAACAGACTCCTCATATCCTATCTCCTCGTATGCTGAGTTGGTCCATCTTCCTCTCAGCTTATGACTATTCACTGGTCCATAAGCCTGGCAAGGAAATGGGTCACGCAGATGCTTTAAGCAGACTGCCATTACCTACTGTGGAGCCTGATCCCGCTCCTGCTGTACACATATTGTCCATTCAGGAGTTGACTGAATGCCCCCTCAATGCTAGGGATGTGGCTGCTGAAACTGCCACTGACCACACGCTCAAACGCGTGCTGTCATGGGTTCTCTTTGGGTGGCCTGACAGGTGCCCTGCAGAGGAATTTCAACGTTTTTGGGTCAAAAGACACGAGTTGTCCACTTTCAATGGCTGTCTCCTTTGGGGATCGAGAGTTGTGATCCCAGACTCATTGAGGGCTAGAATCTTGATCTCATTACATGAGGGTCACCCTGGAATTGTAAGGATGAAGACGCTTGCTCGCAGCCATCTGTGGTGGCCTGGCATTGACCGGGCCATCGAGTCACAAGTACATGGATGTCATACCTGCCAACAGTCCAGGCCTGAAATGCCACAGGCCCCTGTACACAGGTGGGAGGAAACACACACTCCATGGTCTAGAATACATGTAGATTACGCTGGGCCCTTTCAGGGTCAATTCTTCCTGGTTTTTGTTGATAGCCATTCCAAGTGGCTAGAGGTCGTGCCTGTGTCTTCTACCACAGCCGCCAAGACTATTCAAGTGTTGAGAAACATTTTTGCTGCACACGGGTTGCCAGATGTTTTAGTGTCAGATAACGGTCCTCAATTTACTTTTACTGAGTTTCAGGGATTTCTCCGGACCAACATGATCCGCCACGCTGCTTCGGCTCCATTCCATCCTTCCACCAACGGTCTGGCTGAACGGATGGTTCGCGTCACCAAGGACGCCCTCAAGAAGCTGACTTATGGCAACTGGCATCACAGGTTGGCTGACTTTCTTTTGGCACATCATACTACTCCGTGCACTGCCACGGGTAAGTGCCCGGCCGAACTCCGCTGGGGTCGTCGGCTCGTGACTAAATTGGACAGGCTGCATCCGGAACGTGTAGCTGCTCAGGTGTCTCAGCCACACCCACCACGGGTCCTTCGTGAAGGCGATCCTGTTTGGGCCAGGAATTATGGGCCTGGCCACCTTTGGGTACCGGCTGTGGTCTGCAAAGTCTCGGGGCCTCTGTCTTATGAGGTGTCCCTGACAGACGGCTGCGTACTTCGCCGCCACATCGATCAATTACGTGTGAGGCGGGACTCGCCTATGGTTCCTTCTCAGTCTCCTCTAGGGGGGGAGGAGGAATGGGAAATGCATTCTGGAATTCAGAATCAACAGCCTATGTTGGCTGTGGGAAGGGAAACGGGTACTCAACACCCAACTTCCACAGGTGCTTCAGGTAGCAGTTCTTGGGAAAGGGAGTACATAGACACCCCCACACACACTCCAGCCTGGGAGTCCCACCGGTGGCAGACTAATTATCCACCCCTAACAAGCAACACTCCAGACACGGAGAACACCTGGGAGCATACTCACAACTCACAACATGCAAGAGAGCAGGCAACACAAAAGGGAAACACACCCCTTACTGAAAGGGCTCAAAGAAGGATGTCCTCATGCATCAGGGCTAACAGGGAGGCATCCCTAGTCCCTACCACTACAGAAACGAACCAGGAATTCCGCACTCCTTCAGGAAACACGGAAATGAATTCACAGGGGTTAGACAACTCCATCAAGGGTAGATCAACCAGGTTTAGCGACCAACAGGGCTCTGACTGCTCACATACGGGAGACAGGCTGGAAAGTCAAGCTGAAGTCACTGGTCATTCACAGGGCACTTCACCAAATGCAAGTAGCAACGGGGATAACAATACAAACTCTCCAGGTCTGAGAAGGTCACTCAGAGTAAGAGGCCCTCCCAAATACCTAGCCGATTACGTAAGGTGAACAGGTACATAGAAATAGCTGACCTAAAGGTTCTGGCTGGTTGTCTTAATGAAACAAGGTCCGGGGGGGGTCACTGGTTCTAGTTCAAAGGAACAGTCCCACACCTTATACATTGTGTAACATTAACTCATCATTAATTAATTATTACCATCTATTGGATGGCGTCCATGTGGGCGCAATCTGATTTCATCCAGGGGGAAGGGGTGTTGTGTCCTGAGCCTGCAAGAGGCAGGCTCGGGACGTTGCAAGAGTCCCGGGCATTTGCAGAAGCTGCCCGGGACCAGACTGAGCGGCGCCAGCCTTGTGCGCATGCGCAAGGCGGGAAAAGCCCNCCTCATGATTGGTTGAACTTGCCCGGGGATCAGAGGGTATAAATAGAGGCCTGCGTGCCTCTGCTCGGGTTGTTCGTAGAGTGGAGCAAACAATAAAGACTTGTTGGAGATGATTCGTTTCAAGCGCCATTATTCTCCGGACTTAGTTTAGTTTAGTTTAGTTAGTTTAGTTTATTGTATTTATATCCCGCCCTTCTCCTGGTGGACTCAGGGCGGCTTACAGCCAGTTAAAAAACAGAGCAATTGATACAAATATACAAATTTAAAATAAATTAAAAGATATATTTAAATAGGCCTTTTCTTATTTTAAAAGTTGATTAAAATCCAATTTAAAATATCCCTAGGCCAGTCCTGCCAGCTGAAATGCAATAACACTATCTATCTATCTATCTATCTATCTATCTATCTATCTATCTATCTATCTATCTATCTATCTATCTATCTATCTATCTATCTATCTATATTCTAGTACGATACTAGCATAGAGATTGTACAGAGCCCCCTTTCTCCCTTAAGATGTTACTTCTGCCTAACCATGTAATTTTCCAGCAGTTTTGTCCTCATTAACTGAAGGTAGGAAAAATAAAGCCATTACAAATTATATTGTATAAAATGTATGATTCCTGAAAGCAAGAATACCTCTATGTGTGCTTGAATCATCTGGTTTCGTTTGAAAACATGGGATTATTGAGATCTGTATCACCAGTAATGAAAATTATGGAATAGTACATGAGGAAGATGTGTAGCATAACATTGCTCTTGATACAAGAGGAAAATATTTTTGCACATTTCTTCAGTCCTTTTGTGCAAGAAAAATTCTTACCGGCAGAGGCAACCACAGGAATGGACAAGGAAAATAAATGATTAAACAAGTGTTGTATCATAATGGGACAAGCTGTGCTCATTTTGTACAAGGATCTCAATGTCACATACATAGGTAGAGGTGCTTAGTGTGATACTGTGCTACTTGTTTTGTTATTATGACAAAACTACCAGATTCTATAGGAACCTCAGTTTAATGGCAAAGTGTATGTATATTTTTGTACATTCATCTTTATCTCTTTTATCTACTTTTATAACTATCATAAATCTAAGCACCATAAGGGAGGCTATTTTGGAGGGAGGGAATAACTTATTATCCATATTAGATATTGCTTTGCATTTGCTTCTGAATAAGTATATACCAAATGTGTGCCATACAACAAACTTTCAAACTAATACATTTATATTTTCTTCACCTTGCTACAATACCCACACATTTAAAAAACGCATGAGGGACTGATTGGAACGTATTTGTTGGCCATGTGCACCTTCCATCACAATATATATTCTGACCTTGTTCTCCAGTATCTGCAACTCTGACATTAGTGCTCAAGGAAGCTTCTCAACATTAGAGATCGAGGGTGTTTACTTAAGCACAATATTGTGAAGAAAGGCACTTCAGATGAGTGAGGTCTCTGACAGTTCAGACTGAGAAGAGGTGGCAGCATGATGGTTCTCTTTGGAAAACACCCCTCTGAAGGATTTGCACAGCCCTAACAAATAGCTATATATAAACAAAGGCATATGCATATTTATTCAGAAGTAATTTCTCAAGTATTCGTCAAACCGAGCATGTGCAGATTTATGATAATCTTACATTTAAAGACTAAACAGATTTATTAAACATGCTAAAATTAACAAACTAAAAGCCTTGAGACATGGGAAATCTCTATTCATATATTATTTATTCAGAATCTTCCCAAAAAGAATTTGTACCATTTCATAACTGCTGATTTCTGTAATGTTTAGTTTTAAAAAAACAACAACAGGAACAGTATTTTACAGTAGTGATATTATTTAAAACTTCTTTTACCTAACATGAAATGCTTTAAATATATTTCTTGAAATGATGGAAGTTCTAGTTTAGCTGATATAATTTTTATTTCCGGTCCTGGGACAAACATGCCTTCTGCATTTCTTTTCCAGGTGTTCTTGGTAATGTCAAGATTAATATAAATGGATACTTGGGGGAGGGAGGCAAAAGTGAAGAAGAAATCCTTGGTGAAATGCTATATTTGCACACGAGCAGATTATTGAATAAATCCAAGGATGTATACAGTAAGTGCCCTATCTGTGCTATTTTCTCCTCTAGGTTGCGGCTACACCAGTGTCTTGTGCTTCAGTAAGCAAAGTAGATGATCTTCCAGTCTTCTAGCTTCCTTTTCAAGCAGTAAGGACTAGCAGATATAGAGATTGAAAAGCAGTAAAATATTTGCTTTAATGTAAGATAGAGACTAGCAGTGCTATCTGGCAATGACCATTCAAAAATGATTCACCGAGTCCAACAGGAATTACTCCCAATTAAGTAGATATAGATATGCACTATTAAATTAGCAATAATTTAGAAACATTTGAAGGGGGTTTTTTGTTTATAAAACAACATTTTATTATAGACTTTTTAATACAAACTTTATTTAATAAAAATGAAATACAAAACAAGGTTTTTTTTGTATTTGTTTTTATAAGTTCTCCTTCATCCTGCATTGGAAGAATATGTCAACAGATATACTCATTCTCCTGTTTTCTAATAAGAACATGTCTTTCTAAGCATTTGTACCCATAAATTATACAGAACATTGTAACAAATAATTAATATGAAAATGAGTTCAGGAAAAGAAGACTTGCTTATATCCCTACATTAACATTCTAAGAACTCAAAACAATTTAGTGCCTTGTTGCCAAAGCATCATTTTGTTCCCTGTCAGCAGCATTAAATCACACAATAACTTTTATAGGATTGATTGCTCTGAGCAGAAACTGAAGCTGGGGAAGTTTATCACACTTGCTCCTTAGATGCTCCAATGCAGAGAGCCTCTTCAATGTTACAGAAGGAGAACATTTTAGAACATTTAGAACAACTAGTCTAATCCAGCTAGTTAAAAATCTTGTTAAGGATTCCTTGCTTTGTACTGAGGATTTTAGTGCTTCTTTTAATCATGTTGCTCTGAAGCATTATCTCTATTAGTATTTCATTTTTTTGTTGATTTTGTTTTGTTTTTTTATTTGGGGATTTTTAAATGCATTTGAAAAATACCTGTAAGACATTATGAATGTCCTTTTTGTAAAAGTACACTAGTCAGTATTTCATTGCCTAATTTAGCAGAATTTAATCTTTGAGAATAAAATCTTGGCATTATATCACCATTCTTTTGCATCTGCAGACTTATCCCATAGCCATGATTGATTTTTTTGTTTTAGTAAAGAGCAAATACAGTATATTTTAAAAATTCAAACAAGAGGGATTTAAAATCTTATCAGAAAACTTTTCATTCAAATAATCATCAAGAATGAAAAGTTTTCTGATAAGATTTTAAATCCCTCTTGTTAATGTAACCTGTTCAGATGCAAAATAAGAGAGCTCCTAAGATTTTCAGTAATTTGTTTACCCTAGGAAGATAACATGCCATCAACATGATGGAGCAAAGCACAGGATGGAAAAGAATTATTATTATTATTATTGTTGTTGTTGTTGTTGTTGTTGTTACTGTCTGAATTTCCTTCCAAACCTCCATTACAGCTAGCTTTTTAGTTTCCCTGCCCAGGACATTTTTGGTATGGTACTTTATATACTTGGTTTTCCTATAATTTAGCTCTTATCTATTTCATTATTGGTGGCCATCACGTGGACATATACTGAGTCATTGTCTGAGATACTAATAAACATTTTTGGCCAGTAAATCTGAACTGGCCATCAGGAGACCTCTCCCAGACTTGGGGAAATCAGCTTCAGGATGAAGTCCTTGAAACCTTTCCTTTGCTTAACTCCTACCCCCCACACTAGAAACCCACATTTCTTCAATAAAGAAAGCATTAAAAAAATGGGCGAGACAGAGTTGTCAATCTTTCTCTCCCCCACAAATTAGGTGCTAAAACTAAACCTCTGCCTTCCAATCTCAATTTTTTTTTAACCACCTCATGTGCTAAATTTACTGCATGCCTGGAAAGAGGATGACAAAATCTGTAAATTAGTTATCTTGATGAGTGACTGCCAGGCTGAAGAATAGATGAAAGCAAGTAAGCAAGCAAAGAAAATCTTTCTGCAGCTTGTGTTGAGATATTGAAGAAAAAAAATCAGCACAAAAAGTTCAGCCTGCTAGACCAAAATAGACGAAGAAAATGGCCGGGGCAGAAGCTGGATCCTTGGAAAACTTTTTACTTTGTGTCTGACTACCTTTAAGAAGAACCCTAGCAGGATTAAGCTTTATTTGCATCTTGGTTTCAAATCATAGCATATGTTAATACAAAAGAATTACAACAAATAAATATGTAATTGTGATGCTGAAATATTATCTAGGAGCTCTGGGGTGCAGTAGTTAAAGTCCAGTATTGCAAACAAAACTCTGCCCACAGTCTGGAGTTTGATCCTGATGTGGTTCAAGGCCGACTAAGCCTTCCATCCTTCTGAGGTTGGTAAATTGAGGACCCAGATGGTTGGGGGCAATATGCTGACATTGTGAACTGCACAGAGAGTGCTGTAAAGCACTTTGGGGTGGTATATAAGTCTAAGTGCTCTTACTATTGCTAAAGCAGGGAATTAGTCATTTCATGAAGACCTTTGGCTCTGCTGAAGCTTAGGACACAGCAAAGGGAATGTTTTCATAAATGGGTTCCCTTCTGCACACAGAGGGAAACTGCCTGCTCTCCTTTAACAGGCAGCTCCTTCACTCTATTCAATTAATGACCCATGCAATCACTTAAGCATTTGCTGTGATTGTCGTCATTGAATAAAGCAGTCACATGGGCATCTCACGTAATGGTTCTTTTGCTCAGCGATGAAATTCTAGTCCCATTTGTGACAGTAAGTCGAGCACCACCTGTGTATTCATTTTTAATATTTTGAATTTCTCCTCCCTAGGGATTTCCTTTGATTTTTTTTTTAATTTGGAAATTATAGAAACATTATCAAAGCAGAACTAGTAAGTGAGAGTAATTCAAAATGTAGCGATAATGTGTTATGGTTATACACAACAGGTGTCCTTCTGCTGATTCAATGTACTGCAGTCTAGTAGGGACTTTGATCACTTATAATGAGCATGGAAAAGATTTATTATGATTCCCTTTTTACTGCAACTTCTATCCCACCTCCTGGGTTATTAGGAAGGTTCATCCAACTCTCTTAATATTCAGATCACAAATCAGCTTTTAGGGCTAAAAATGTGATGCTGATATTTACAGATATTCATTCAAATTCCCTTCCCTCAACCCAGAGGCGCATTCATTCATTCATTCATTCATCCATCCATCCATCCATCCACTCACTCACTTACTCACTCACTCACTCACTCACTCACTCACTCACTCACTCACTCACCTACTTACCTACCTACCTACCTACCTACCTACCTACCTACCTACCTACCTACCTACCTATCTATCTATCTATCTATCTATCTATCTATCTATCTATCTATCTATCTATCTATCTATCTATCTATCTATCTATCTATCTATCTATCTATCTATCTATCTATCTAGATTGCTAGCAACATTTACAACCAACCCATTTTAAAAAGACTCTAGGCACCTTACATAAAATCTAAAAATAAAATAAAAAACCTAAAAGAGGGGGGAAAACCAAGAATTTTAGAATAAAACATCTAGCTATGCTAATCTAGAAGTGTCTAAATCATCAAACCTTTTACCTCTTGCCAGCAGCATTACTTTCTAGTTGTAATTCCTTCTAATACTCACTGTGATAAAATTCTATCACAGAGACCAAATCCCACTGATTTTGACAAGTGTGTCGGTGTGCGTTTGTATTGAAATGGCCTAAAGGTACTTCAAGGCCATGCAATATTAATTTAAGATATGTGGGGGAAGCAAAATTAAAACTGAGTCACATCTAGAAGAGCTACTTCTGAGTGGCAGAGGGGAAAACAGGATAGTATAAAGTGTTTTTAAACTCCAGTGATATGTGACATTACTAATCCGATTCTTTTTCAGTTAAAGAGCTTTGAGCCTTTTGTGTAGTTCATGTTATCAGTGTTACCCTTATTATGGCACTTTGCTTTAATCAAGAGTAAAATGATACTGAATTTCTAATTTAACATTTGATTTTCCTTCTGATTTGTCCTCTGTCAAGGAAAATGTAACTGTCTACGTACAAATTGATCAATAAGCTATGCAAGACTTTGAACATTGCTTTGAGCAAAGGACCACTTGGAGGCTACATAAAGCAGAGCCAGTTCCTACTTTTAATAGGCAAAGCAAAGCTGCTGCCCCAGAAGACACTTTGATGCACATGTAAAACAAGCACAGAAGGCTGTTCAAGCTACTGGAAGTTCTGAGGGGTCTGTCAGAGTAATGCAAAGCAAGTTGGCAAGATGAATTGGATCATGACACAGCTTCAATAAGGCTAATAGTGTGGCTTCTATGACACAAAGTGCCCGGCTGGAATGTTTATGAGTGAGTATCATAGATCTTTTACTTTACTTTTACTTTTACTTTTCTTATTTTACTTTTTATTTTCTTTGTTTTGCTTTATTATTTTCAGATTTCTGAACCACCCATCTTCTTCAGAGACATACTGTCTACAGCAGGGGTGTCAAACTGCCGGCCCATGGGCCGGACGCGTCATCCGGAAATCGCACCCACCCCATTGCCGGCAATGGCAAAACCATCCTGACATGTTGCGGGATGTCACGTGATGTTGCGAGTTTGACATGTCTGGTCTACAGCATTTAAGGATTCTAGTAATAGAGACACACTGTGATGCTTAGGATAAATACAGGGACTTCCCATAAACTGGATTATGAAAGCCAGTTTATCCTTCTGCTACTGGATAGATTGTATACCACTATTCCAGGAAGAGACAGCTTGGCGTTCCAGTTTACATATCTGCAGTAACTGGGGGATCCTATGAGTTCCCAAAATTTGATAGGCAACATATGATAAACTGGCAAAAAAGCATTGGGATCTCAGGCATGTTACCGTATTCTTTTCCCCTTTTAGGGGAAAAAGCTAGAAAAGATTCAACTGCTTCATGCCTTATACAAGTGTGTTTATCATCTGTGTTACAGTGAACAATCTTTGAGTCAGAACTAGAGAGAAAACTAACAGATTGGTGCTGCTTTCCTGAGTGTTTATTTACTTATTTATTATTATTCATCATGATTTTTAATTATTTAATTATTTATCAAACTTGTATGCCACACATCTCACCTAAGGTGACTGTGCACAAACAATTTGTAGGTAATGTACCAGTGCGTAAATCTTCAGTTAGACTTTTTCATCTTACTTAATCAAGCTCATTTTTAACCAAACGTGGCCTCACTTAAATTCTCCCACTGCCAATATCCAGGAGTCATTCTGCTTCCTGGCCACTCTAGGCACCATTCCTATATAGACAGCTGAACATTTTGCCAGAAAAGTAAGGTAGTAGACTTAGACACTTTCTGGGATAGGCTTTAGTCTAACATCCAGTTTTGTCACAATTTTCTCCCCTGTTACTTTTCTATTCTCCTTTGCTTTTTGTTTTGGTGTTTCTTCATTCTTGACCCTTTGTTGTACTTCCACTTTAAGAGAATTCGCTTTTTGAAGTTTGGCTTTCTCTTTGGGATCTGCATCCCCAACTATGGGCTTTTTTTTTGCCAAACTCAGCAATATCTTTGTTGGCATCTTCGGTCTCTTGAGCAGCTAGCTTTTCAGTCAATTAAACTATTCCCCAGATTGGGTCAGGAGGGGATTCATGAATCTAAAACTGGGAAGTACTTGCAATCATTTTTTTTTACTCTTTCTTCCATTATTTATTTGACATGTAAGCCCAACAATCTTGGCTATAACCTTCTAACTCCTTTTGCAAAGTCATATATGCATTTTTCTCTCTACCAAATCATGATTATGCACCATCAGGTTGGTATTAACTTTTAGCAACCACACTGTCAGGCCCAAACCCAGAGTGATGAGGGTCCAATCCTTTATTTGCTTACATCTAATAGATAGAATCTTGCCAAACTAAAGCTGTAACTTTCTAAACTTCTAAACATATCCTGAAATTCTAGGGTGTGTTTACCCAGGACATCTTCCCCACTCCTCTGTCCAGATAAAACTGCACAAACCCTTAATCCAGGTATTTTTCTGGTTGTCAAAATCCTCCCTCTCTGCTGATGCAGATATGTATTCCATCACATGCATAGATCTGTCCCCAGGTTTTCCAATGGTACATCCATTGCTGCTGTAATTGAGTCCATCCACCTTCCTGCAGGTCATTCTCTTTCTCTCTATCCTTCTCTCTTTTCCAAAATTATAAATTTCTCAAGAGATCTGCACCGACAGTTCTATTACTACTCCTAACCCTATTTTGTAAGTTAGATTTAAGAATTACAGAAATTTACCCTTGCACTAATAAACATTGCCCAATACAGTCCATGTTTATCCGTCCACATTGTTCTTTATTAAACTCACAGTTCTTTTAACATCAGAAGCTTCCATCAGTCCATCTTACTTACCAGCTTTTACTTCCATTCCAGTTTTCTTTCATTCTTCTTGCTTGAGATTTCTATAATGGCTTCTTAAGTATCCACATCTAAAGCCACCCCATTTCTGGCCCTTCCTTTCTGTCCTTTACAATGAGAATGAAATTATTTTTATTCTCTCCTTTCCTACACTAACTAGCAGAAACATTTATTTATTATGAGAATATGCATGAAAATATGGATATGTGATAAACAGACAAAAAGCCATGGCAACTGCAGGCACATCATAGAATCGTTTTTATATATATATTTACAAATGTCTATCAAAACTGTTCAAATATACATTTGCATGATCCTCATCCAACACACCTGCTAGATGTGCCTAACCAGGAAGCACATCAAAATGTAGACAAGATAATATAAATTCTCTGTGGGTTAAATGGAATAATGAACCACTCATATTAATGAACATTCGCAGAATAGTGAACAGGATAGTGTAATGCGAAGCAGACACATTCATTTTTTTAATACTTCTTTATCCTATTCACAAGAGAGAGAGGAAATATTATGTAAATTAAAAATCACCACAGCAATGTTTTTGCTTCCTTAAAGGCTTTAGCTGGTAATTATTTTTCTGTGTCTTGTGAAATGCTAATGTTTCCATAACTTTTCTAACAGTGAAAATAATGTACAGTTTCCATATACTGGTTATATGCTCTCTATATAATATTTAAACAAATATAGCCAGCAGACAATTGGCGTGAATAAACCATTATAATGACAGAAGGAAGCAGTTGAAACAAATGCTATTTGTATCTATAAACTAGACAATCCATGACCTGTTGGGTCATCGTTTCAGTTGTGTCATCATTTCAGAGATATTTACTTACCTAAACAGATCAATAAAAAGATCATGGGTAGGCAAAACAGCAGCTGGAATGAGTGAGATTTTGAACTTCCTATTGGCTATCCCACTGATTTTGCTTATGGGAAACTTACAGGGAGAAAGTTAATGGGTAAGCCAGCAGGAATGTTAGCAAAATGTTCAGGTAACTTCACCCACCCCATACCTTCCCCAAGCCTCTTCCAATTGCTCTGGGCTCATGCTGCACCAGCCACTCCTGTACCTAAGCACACCCACCCTGACCCATACAATGTTCTAAAACAGGTCCCTGAACCCATGATGGGCCTCCATGTATCGCCAACCAGCATCCTCATGCCACCACCCTGATTGGCACTATGCCCTCATGCACCCTCTCTGATCTTTGCTGGACTTCTTGGGTAACCCCTTGTAGCCTTGTGCACTCTCCCCAACTTTGCTGCATCTCTTGTGCACCTACTCACTCACTCCTCACCTCCTCACCTCCTCCTCACCTTCTCAACAGATATTTACATATCTGCTGGACTTGGACTTGCAAATTCCTGCTGGTTTCTGCACAGACTTTACTTGTGAAAAGCTTGCAAGAGAAAGTCAATGGGAAGCCAGCAGTGGATTTTGCAAGTTGCTTGGGTAACTCCCTTGCTTCTGGATCATGTTGGAAGTAAGTGACCTGATTATCCCAAATTGGATTTCTCAAGAAATAAGCTAGGTATTCTTTCAAGAACTCAGAAAAGGGAACCTCAATAATTTAGGTGAGTTTGAATGTGCAAAACAGGCTAATAACATTTTATACTTTGATTTCAGTTGGACTCAAACATGCATTCCTCTGCTCACCTGAATTCTGGATCCAAGGCCAAGTTCATCAGGAATACCCTTGAGCATGCACCCCATTACTCCCTGGAAGAGGCCTGGGGCAACACTGACCCCAAATTGTAGGCGCTTAACCTTGAAAGCTCCTCTGTGAGTAACTATGGTTTGAGCTTCCGCCATGGCATCATCCACCGGCAGTTGCTGATAGGCTTGAGCCAAATCTAACTTAGCAAAGATGCGACCTCCCTGTAGTGATGCCAAAATGTGGCTGACTACAGGCACCGGATATGCGTGTTGTTGGAGTGCTCTATTGATAGTGCACTTGTAATCTGCACATATTCGCACCTCTCTGTTGGCCTTAAGTGGCGTAATTATGTGGGTTTCTCATTGACTGCTATCAACTGGCTGCAGGACGCCTTGCTGCACCAGCTTGTCCAGCTCTGCATCAATCTTCTGCTTGAGGGCGAAGGGCACTCTATGCGGCTTGATCTGTATTGGAGTTATGGCAGGATCAAGCCAAAGAGCTATGGGAGGACCCTTATATTTCCCTAAGTGAGGGCTAAAAACATCAGCAAACTCCTGGCAAACTGCCACTAAGTCCACTGCTTGTGTGCTATTTATTCCAGTTACATTGATTTCCAATGCATCAAACCAATCAAGCCCAATGAGGCTTGTGCGGTTGCCCTCAACTACTACGACATCCAGGGGCTCCTCAAATTCCTTGAAGTGCACCCTGAGTGTAGCTTCCCCCTTGACTGTTACTCGGGAGTTTTGGAAATCGGTTAACATGAGGTTCGACGGCTTGAGCTTAACTCTTTTGCTGCTGCGACTGCAAATGTGTTTGAAAGTCCCCTGGGAAATTATGGATAATGCGGACCCCGTATATAGTTCCATGTTGCATGGAACTCCCTGCAACTTGACTTTGAGTCACGTTTTTTCCTTAAGAAGGCAATGGGCACCTGTTCTAAGTACGCTCCTCCTAGTGGTGCAATAGCCCACCCTGTGTTGCCCCGGGGCCCCGGTACCTTTCCGGGGAAACTCTTCTGGTGGACTCTCTCTCCGATGACCCTGACAGACTGTGGTGATGTGGCCTTGCTTGCCACATGCCTGACACATTGCTGTGCGGAACCTGCAGTCCACACATTTGTGTCTGCCTCCACACCCCGCACATCGAGAGAAGGGAACTGCCTTGTCAACTGGGCATTGTGGCCTTCTTTCTGGTGGTCGCTATAACCGATCGATCTCTTGATCCGATTCGGAGACTTCGACTCTCTCAGCGCCTCCTGGTGGATGGCCTCTGCGCAGGGAACATTCCTGGAAAGCCTTAAGGCCTTGACAGCTCCCCTGGCGGCTTCTTCGGCTGTGATTTCTCTTAGGGCATCTTGAAATGAAATAGTCTCTTTAGCAAATAATTTCTGTTGGAGATCCCTGCTTCTTAACCTGCACACTAAGCAGTCTCACAGTCTCTCTTCAAGATCTTTGAACTCACAAGGTCGGGCCACTTGACAAAGGGCAGCTATGAATTCTGCAGCAGATTCACCCGGTCGTTGGTCTCTTCGTTCAAAGGCATGCCTCCAGGCGATGACTGATAGCTTCAGCTCAAAGTGTTCTTTGAGCATTTTCTTAAGTTCTGAATAAGCAACAGATTCAAGCGGAACTGGAGTGACTAAGTTTTCGGTGATCTTGAACGTTGCCTGGCCACACATGCACAGCAGCATTGCGGCCTTCAAGCCATCATCACGAACTTGGTTGACTCTCAAGTAGTTCTTAACTCTCGCAACGTATGAGCTCCACCTCTCTGGATGTGCGATGTCGAATTCTGAGAGTTTTCCAAGTTTGGCCATGGTGAGTTGTTTCCGTTGTTTTCGGCCCCACAATGCCTTGTGCTTCCAAGGCTTCTTTTAAGCTTCCAGGGATAGTTCCTGGGAGCTCTCTTCCTCCAGCATTTCCGTACTGGCAGGAATGAGGGGGGGAACGTGGCCCCAACCAAGGTGTCATCGCTCGGCTTACCCCCTTAGTGACTCAGCTCTTTGAGTTTGGCAGCACATCCCACCTGCGTCGCCACTGTTATGTTTGGTGTTCTGTGAGGCATCGACGAGGCAGCAGGTGAACAAACAACTCTTTATTAAAGGTTTAAACAGAAGCCTGGATAACTGCAGCTCCACCCATATTTATACACTCAACCACTAGGTGGCAGCCAATAGGATTCAAGTATTAGTTCCCACTTTAACACAAGATAATTAGCATGTAGACAGCAAGTCTGGCTCTTAACTGACAGAGTCTTATGACCGTTTTTTCAACAATTCCAAGTAATTCACCTCAATACATTACATATATATTGTACACATAGATATTAGATCCACTGATATGAAGAAACTTGATCAAAGGATCTTCCTCTTTAGTGCTATTATTTAACAAATTTGTTCTCCTTCACCTTAAAATCTTCAAACTTCAAGAAACTTTACAGTTCTATTTAAACCTTGTCCTTGTATGTCCCATAGGCTTGGCAATGAATTGGCTCCAAACCCACTCCAAATCCGAGAGATTTACTGGGATTAAGGAACAATATGTTTAATTCCCAGAATTGCTAAAAACAGTAGCTGCAGAACACAAAACATCCACCTGCTCTTTCCTATTTGATTACCAAGATGCTTCTCTTGTTTTACTTACAAAGTATTCTGATTTTGCTGACATTTTTGTAAAAGAAGTACACATGTTGTTCCTCTCCCTATTATTTTTGTGACTGTGACTTGATTCCAGAAGATTAGATCCTGTTGCACAACAGTACCCTGTGGTTGCTTAACAGTTGGCTTACTTAAAGGAATGTACTGATCACAATTTACAGGGTTGATTTGATCCTCCCCATTTCAGTTTTAGCCATCTTATTTTATCTATCTCTGTCAGAGTGGGCCATGACTTCAGACTTTTGAACTCTATGACTTACTTCCTCACACTAATCTCTGAATTTTTGGGATGGTTGCAATAAGCGGGTGGGGTTGCAATAAGCGGGTGGGGTTGCAATAAGCGGGTGGGGTTGCAATAAGCGGGTGGGGTTGCAATAAGCAGGATGGTTGCAATAAGTGGGTGGGGTGTTTTTATTTAACTGAATTCAAAAAGGGGCATACAATTTGAAAGAGGGTCATAAATATTTAGCTATTTTTGACACACATTATGGAAAGTGAATGTAGCAAGATGTGTTTTGGTTCAGTTCACAGCCCCTTCTATCCTTCATAAGATTTATGTATAAGGTTCTGCAGGACAGTTCAGACTCTTTTGTAGTTCTTTCTTTCGGTGACATGTTTTATTTATTCTGAACCTATAGCTACATTCATTAAAGATGTCAGGATTGTCCTTGAATGCCTTCGTCTGCACAAGTTGTATGTTAAACTGGAGAGAAATACCTTTGATCCCCCTGTATTAGATTTGGTGCCATATCATATTTCTTCTGTTGGCATCTACCCTAGATGAGCCATGCTAAAATACTATTCTAACACCCTTCAAGAAATGTCAAACAAATCCAGTATTTGGGAGATTTTTGTAACTTTATTGGGACTTTGCTACTATTTTTTTTATAACCTGCAGCATAATTTTTAACTTAAACTCTCCCCCCCTCAAAATGATAAAGTCCCATTAAAATGGTGTTTTGATGTATGGCAGACATTAGTGGCATTAAAGTCAGAATTCACCTTTCAGTCCCTCCTTTGTCATTCAGACTCCATTTGTCCCTTTATTGTTCAAATGAATGCAAATGAATTTTGCACTCAGAGCTATTATCCTCTAGGCAGCTGATGATTTCAGGCAAGTTCTTTTGCCTTGTTCTTTTTATTCAAAAGGTATGGTTTTTTTAGCAAGACATTCTTATGTGTAATTGAAGTATTTCAACTTTGGAGACACCTATTAGAAGGGGCAGCAAGTCTAAACTGATCAAAAGAACCTGGAATGTCTTCAGACTTTGCAGATATTCAGACAGCATCAACACATTGCTATGTTGTATAAAATGTCAGCACTATTAGAACATAGACCCAGCACAATTGCAGTAAATGAACCAGTCACATAGACACAAAGAACAAAGAAATAGGTTGTGTACAAAACAAAGAGTAAATAGGAGATACAATATATCAGTATTCCTGCAATTTTTCACTTTTTCGCTTTTTAGGTAATGCTCACACTCCATGTAATGTGAAAATCTTAGCTAAACAGTATGTACCACATGTTTGCTTGTATTGCACATGTGTTAAAGTTGATTAAAGATTCTGCTCAGTGAGAGTGTTCCTATGGGATTTTTCCAGGAATCATTGTTTTAAAAAGCTACTAAGAAAACTTTTTCTTGACTTGTTGGTATTCTTTGAATAAAGGAATTATTGTTTTCCCCATACCTCCTAGCTCTCAGAAAAATAAAAGCTGAAGCCTGACAAAGTTTTTTTTCCTCTTTATGTTCTGTTTCCTGCCACCATTTTAAAATCAGAAATATTTATCCCTCAACACATGACCCACATTAGATCGCTGACACCCAGGTGAGGGAGAAATTGTGGACTTCATGCAGCAAGTGCACAAACAAAAACAAGGAGATTCATGTGTGGGTTTAAATTGAGAATTACTAGGGATTCTGTCAGCCTTCCCAGATAGTCCAGACAGGAAACATGACCAGTTGACTAATTATACTTAATTGTATAGCTACATTAACAGAATCTTGGAAGTCTGAAAGTACAAATCTCCCACCATCTCTTTTACTGTCTTTTTCAAGTTTCTTTCTTTGCCCATTATGCAGTCATGGGCTATGCCCTCTTTTATCTCAACATTCCCTTAGTATCTCTTCCTTTTGTCTCTCAAGATCATTCCCACATACCATTATAGATACCATTTTAATGTTTAGAATAGAATAGAATAGAATAGAATAGAATAGAATAGAATAGAATTGGAAGGGACCTTGGAGGTCTTCTAGTCCAGCCTCCTGCTCAAGCAGGAGAACCTATACTATTTCAGATAAGTGACTATCTAGTCTGTTCTTAAAAACCTCCGGTGATGGTGCACCCACGATTTCTGAAGGCAAGCTGTTTCACTGGTTAATTGTCCTCACTGTTAGGAACTTTCTCCTTAATTCCAGGTTGCTTCTCTCTTTGGTCAGTTTCCAACCATTGTTTCTTGTCCTGCTCTCTGGTGCTTTGGAGAATAACATGACTCCCTCTTTTTTGTGGCAGCCCCTCAAATACTGGAATACTGCTATCATGTCACCCCTATTTCTTCTTTTCTTTAGACTAGCCAAACCCAAGTCCTACAGCCGTTTCATTCCCATTTTTCTGGAAATTGGAAAAAAAAATGTTTCATAATGACTGGTTATATGTCTCACTTTCTCTCAGGGAAGAGCACTTAAATTTTGCCATGATAGCAAACCTTTAGGGAACTGGAAGAGGGGAGGGGGAGATAAAAGTGCCCATATTATGCTTAGATGGAGAGCATTTCATGATCCTGAGTCATGGTAAATATGACTTCTCATACTAGTTATTATTAGAGGTAAGACTTTTATGACTAAACCAGTCATTCTATTGCCCCTTTCTTCCCCTATCATGAAATAACCTGTGGAAAGGTTTTGCTGGAGTTTATTATGGGCCTACCAGGATCAAGAGTCTATTAGTTGCCTATGGATTTTCTCTCTTGTTAGAACAGGATCTGACATTCTTCAAGTAGAGAGACATGCCTCAGCATTTCAACCCATATTCTATATATCTCAGTTCCAAGCTAATATTTAAAAGTGTTTTTTTCTTTTTTGGATGTAAAATTTAATTTGCTTTAAGGAAGGCAAAGAGGACAAATGCTACATTAGAACAAAGTAATTCCAGGTATCCATGAATTTTTTGTATTCTGATAGGGAGTGATATAATTTGAAACTTGGGGAATTGACTGCTTTTATAAACCATGGCCCTTTCCAACCTGCATTTTTAAAACAGAGAAATAGGGCGGGGATGACTTAGAGCTTGACTAGGATGCTCCTCTCCCTTCCCCTAATTTTATAGTTGGCATGAAATCTCTTCCATCTGCCCCTATAGCAGACCCCATTGAAAAGGATTCTAGTTTGGATAAACTGTCCAGACCACTGGATTTTCAGAGACTCTTTGTCTGGTACTTCTTTGTGGGCCAAAAGAAATATTTTCTGTCTCTCCTGATTTTGTGGTTTCAGAAATTGAGAGTGATGCTTTTTTTCCCTTGGAGAATGGCTTCAACCAGAATAGAAGTTTAATCGGTACAATACTAAGTGTATTATTCGGTAAAGAATAGTTTACAATCAATGGATGAATTCTTAATGATTAGTCAAAGCCTAACAGAGGCTTTCTGTTACCAATGCCAATTTGATCTTTGGCTACTAGGAAGTAGCTTGTTTTTATAGATGCAGCCTTTTTTCCTGGGGATTTTCAAAGGATGATTTGGATAAAAATAGCAACTGGAAAAAAATGTGAGAAAAGTTCTGATAATCAGTCAATTTCTCTTTCATCCCTTCCTTTTGTTTGTTTCTGCAAATAAAATAATCATGGATTATTAATGTCAAGTCATACTTCTGCTGAAATCTGTCTGTAAAATATTCTGGCAGTCTTCCTTGACTGATCAGCTAACAGAGTGATAGATTATTATTTACATATGTGATAGTGCCAAACTACTATGTGTGATGTATCACTGTGTGGCCTTATCTCAATGATGCACCATCAATTGCTTAGGAAAAAAGTGATAGAGGAGTCACTGTTTGAATTGTAATTAATCATGCAAGCATTTTTTTAATATTTAGGGTTTCTGTATCATGTGATTTTTTATATATTAAATTATGGATATGGCATTTATACCACATATTCTGCATAGAATTACATGCAGCTGAAATTTCTAAAAAGAATCCATTCACACAGGCTGTGTCATATTAATTCTAGGTATATATAAATGTCTAAGAGTTTATCTTACTATTAATAAAAGTGTCAGGAAGTAATTGCATTAAAACATTCCTTTGTTAGGCTTACTGTAGTTTATTAAAATCCTGGCAGCAGTGTGTACACACACACATGGCCAACCTAATACCAGAAGATAAAGTGTTCCACATTGAAGTAACTACCATTGAGAATGCCGTTTTCTAGGTTCCCATCCCTTTTTAGGATTAAGTAAGTACTCATGGTATCCTCTCTTGGTCAGATTGTGTAGGCTTAATGTTGATCTCCATTGAACTAACTTTCGTATTATGTGTACAAATGTTCCAATTTAAATATAGTATTCTCAGTAAACATATAGAAAACTGACATCTTTGTGGTATTTTAAAAATCTGCCATTCAGCATATATATTCCAGTAGGGAGAACATTGTTTAAAAAGATGATGCCTTACATCTGATTTTACAAATTTGATTTAATAAATTCCTATTATTGATTCATAACAGCAATTAATTGGGGCAGATAAGAAATATCAGCTTACTGAAAGCAGATACAGCTCTGTAACCAAGCAGAGTTATTCCATGCCCTCTTTGGTAGCAAGTAATTGTAGGTTTTCTCCGATCTTGAGGAAGGATCTGACTAAAATTTTGAGAATATAGATGAGAGATCAGTTATGAGCCTGATTGTTTTGAAACTTCCTATACAACAAAAGGGTATTTTAATAAACTGCCTTTTCCTTGGAAGATTGAAGTCTAGTTAAATAACTATACCATAAAGGACAGGATAAAAACATAGTTATCTCACTGTGAGGTTTAATTTGGAGACAAAGAAAGATTGAGATGTGCTTGAATATTAGTAATTCGGGTTGGTAGTTGGGCTGTTGCTTTGATCTCTGAGCTTGGAGATTTGGCTGCAAACATTTCATCTCCATTCGGGGGGGGGGGGTTACTGAAGATGTCCTCCCCCGAATGGAGATGAAACGTTTGCAGCCAAATTGCCAAGCTCAGAGATCGAACCAACAGCCCAACAAAGAAAGATAAAATGCATTGCCATAGTAAGGGTTTCCCTAGCCTCATTGAGCCCCTCAAGTTAGAAGCCATCCATAAGTTAGAGGCAGAAACAACAAGGTTTCTCTAGCAGTGGTTTTTTGAATGAAGGCAATGGAAGTAGAAATTCATTGGTTGAAAAAGACTAGAATAAAGCCCTGGACATTGCATAGATTAATAAGCTGCTATCCAGCTATTTCATCTCTTTATGCTTGGCTCTTCACACTAACTCTGTGGCAACCCACATCAATTAGAATTCTAAGATGGTCTGTGCTGGCAGTTCCAAATTTAACTCTGAGGAGGATACTTTGATATGAGTTTTTCTCCCTGGGGTGGATATCAGTAAAAAATAAAATAGATGCCAAGCATTAAGAAGATCAGACACAAGTGTCTCAGGGTTTTCTGCACTTCAGAAAGGCTCATCTCCTGTTGAGTCAGCTGTCATTCTTTTTAATCGCTTTTAGTACTTCTTCTATGCAGATACACTTTTAAATGGTGTACAAAACCATTTATTCCTTTGGTTGCCTTTCATTTTTTTCCTTTTAATTGTTGATGAAATATGATTTTTGGCCCTTCTTTGGACTCATTGATTCAATTCTTTCTTATGGTTTCTGAGAAAAGTCCTTTAATCATGGTGTTCTCAGCACAGAGGATACCAACATATTTTTAGATATACTGTTCAAATTGTATTATTCTTTCAGTAAAGCATTCAGAATGGTTAAAAAAATTAGTCATTTCTTTTGGGCAGCAAATATTTATACTCTTAAAGATTGGCCAAGGACGAAAAAGAACACTGATGATACGTTATACTGAATACAACTACAATATTGGTAGGAAGGATTACTCTATCAAATGCAAAAAGTTTCAAGAGTTTTATAGTATGGTATACTTTATATTCCTCCTAATGGATCATTATTTTGCAGTGATAGAGAGACTTGTGTGTTCAGCAATGCTGTTTAACTACACTACAGAGAGGACACAGTTCCAGAAGGGCCAGCAATAATAGATATGTCATAGAACAAGGATCAGGGTCAATATAATTCATTAGGAAATGAAACAACAATTTATTCCATTATTCTGTCAAGGAAACCAACTGGATATTTACATCCAGGGCAATACCTATATATAATACACAAAGATTAGCCCCTCTAGTTGGAAGATATCCAATGGGTTACTAGGAAAAAGCAGAGGGCAAATATGAGTAATTTGTGATTGCTTATGATTTGCTTATGATTAAAACCAAAAAATGTCCAGGTGATGAGTCCTCAAATCACACTTTGCAAAATCTGCAAAAAAAAAAAAGCAAAATCTGCAAAGACACTTATGTACTATTAATATGTGATTAGGTTGAACATCTTACCAAGTAGGGACTCATTCCCCATAGTGGAGGGTGCAACAAATTCATAAGGGTTAGTTGACAGAAGGAAAGCACCCAGTGGATCTGCTGGGGGTGAGGGACTGAAGATCTACAGAAGCAAAGAACCAAGAAGAACAAATAGGAGACATGGCCATGAAGAGGGAAGATGGGAAAAGAGTGTAAGGGAAAATGTTACATGAATCTCTGTGCAAAAGTAGTTACAGGGAGCATATTTGCCAAAGCAGCAGTGAGTGATGGGCTGTTAATGTATGTGCTGTGTGTTAGAAAGGTATTGCATTGTCGAGGACAATGTTCAACCTACTGTGTAAAGAAGATAAATCAATGGACTGGGAGATTCACCCAGTAAATTCAATACTGCTGTTTAAAATGCCTATTTTAGTTTATGTACAGTAGTTTATATGTCTGCCTGCTGTTTCTTAATGATATAAGCAAAAATTCAACAGCAGAGGTAGAATTCCCTCCCACCCTTATTGGATGTTCTGGAAAGGAAGTAAATCATTCTGTAGAGTCCTGTTACTGGTGGAAAATTTGGCAGCAGGCTTTTTAAAAGTAGCTGCTGGGGAGCCAGGTTGAGCAATCTGTGTGAGAGTTGGCTCTCAAATTCTGAACGAGCTTCTGTGTCATCTTGGATCCAGACAATGTAAAATGCAGAGCAGAATTTTCCTTGATGTATATTTTCTTTTCTGTTCTCCTTAGTGAAACAAAATTCCATTTCTGTTTATAAAGAGAATTTATAAATGAGGAGCAAGGCCAGCAATGCACAAATAAATGAATAAATAAATAGGATTTCAAAGAAAGATGGGAAATACTTGTTTTCATAACTACTCACTCTCAGTAGGCCTGGAAAGAATTGGACTTTTTTTTTTCTCCATTACTTGGAAAATTAGATGTCATTCATTCTCTGTTCCCGGTTCAGAGGTGAAATAACCCGGGTGGACAGTGTCTTTGGAAAAGGTAGGTAAAATTACATGCTTGGAAGATTACAAGAGAAACCGGTATGGATTGAGTATCACTTGCTTTGTGTCACAAATGGAGCAGCGTGCTGCTATTTTCTGGGCTTGTTACAATCCCCTATCAAGAAATTCAGGTGCCAAATGTGCAAGAACAAAGAAAACATTTTGGGCTTTGGAAATGGCTGCGGAGTTCGACATGTCTGCCCTTTAAAATGCAATGCTGAGTAAAGTGTGTGCAAGACAGGCAATAATAGGCTTTGCTTTCTGTCTTCTATTCTACCTGGTTGGTGATTTATTGCTCAGTGCCGAATTGAAGATTAGAATGCCAAACTCTTTGGTTCAGTTACTAAGTCTGCCCTTGTTTTGCTAGCTAAGCTTATGCCAGGCATCAATATTCACCCCTGTTTTTCTCCATTTTTAAATCAAAAGACACAAAAGAACTGTTGGAACAATGTGGGAGAATTTAGAGTTGGGGAGATAGGTAACATTTTATTCATTTCTTGTATCTATATTTGCTTTTTCCTCCAAAGTCCTTGTGTTGGTGAATATGAGAATTGCTTTATCACTGAGCAACTCACACATTGAGACCGGAATACCACGTAATGGAATGAGCTCCCAATACTTACCCCAGCGACTCCCCACCTCGCAGTTCGAAAGCCTGCAGTTGGGAGTAGATAAATATGTGTCATTTGAGTGGGAAGGTAACAGTGCTCTGTGCACCTCAGGGTACAGTCATGCTGGCCACATGACTATGGAAATGTCTTTGAACAATGCTGGCTCCCTAGGCTAACACCACACACACACACACAAATTTTGTGTATGGCAATAAATGGTTCATTTGCTTAAAACAATATATATAAGCATTTTTTTAAAGTTTTAAGCAAATGAGCCATTATTTCCAAACACCAAACTTTAGTGTGTGTGTGTGTGGTGTATATGGTATACACACACACACACACACAATCTTTCCATAATATATATACAGCATTTTTTTCTCTTTTTCTAAACAGTTAAGCACATACAGGAACATGCACAAAATATTTATATTTTGAACTGCAAGTATATTTTGAACAGACTCTGAGTTGTATACCCATTCATATCACAAACAATTCCGTTAGAATTCCATTTGAAAAGAAATTATTTTCGAGATTTTTTTTGTCTTTTTCACAAGCTGACTCGGTTCTCAGGGACAAGTATTCAGTTACGTTAAATATAAAATCTAGAATGCTGTTCATCTTTCAGGCGTAGGGATACTAAATATAATCAATTGATTCTTTTCTATATGAAGGCTTTCATTTTATAGTTCATATTCTTAAAGAATTTCTCCCATATTTTGGCCTTTCTATCGATAACAATGATAATATTTCTGCCACTGAGCAGTTGGAGGATTAGCTGCCTTGATTCAGTATAGGAACATTTCTCAGAGGGAGAAAATGCCATCTCAACAAAGAACTATGAAGAACCTGAATAAGTCCAGCTTTGAAACCATTCATCAATTGTCCTAGAAGTTCTAGTAACCTTCACAGGTGAGGGAACAAGAATTAGAAAGTCAGGGAAGTTAATCTCCCTTAAGAGGCATTTCAACAGTGTAAGCAACTTTTGCAGCATCTCCATACTTCATGTTCTTGTTAGCTAATTAATAACTTTATAGAATTTCTTAATTGTGATTAAATATTGGTGAAAAATTCCTGAGAACACCATAGATAGCCAAGAAATAAACAAATGGAAAATCAAACAAATCTCACTTGAGGCACAAATGACAAGGCTCAAATTATCCTACTTTAGACACATTATGCAAAGACCTAACTCTTTGGACAAGGCTGGAGAGTGTGTGGACTCAGTTACAGTAGCAATGGGTATATCATTTGGAGACCTGAAGGACCCAGATAGAGACAAATCATCATGGAGAATGTATCAACACTTCTCACTATGGAAGAATGGTTGTGGAAATTTACAGCTCTTGCTGAGATGGATAAATTAACTTCTTTAATTTGAGAAAAGTCACAAAATACATTTATTGGTGACTGGAAGTCTCTTATGGACTTTTTGCATAAAAAGTGAAAAAAATGAACTTGTGATTTATGGCTTTGATGATTAGACAGGATAGATTACATATAGAAGAATATTATGATGTAAGATTAGAGAGAGAAGTTAAAATATTTGTATTTATAACTGCTGTGAAAACTATCAGAAGCTAGTTCTCTTTATTTTTTTCCTTTCTTTTCTATTTTCTTCAGGTTATACACACACACACACACACACACACACACACACACCATTCTTCAACTGATAAAGACCAAGTAGCTTTGGGTGCATGAAGCTTCAAGATCCAGGACTTTAACATCTTTAGTTCTGGTGTGCAAGTTGAAGGTTCTCCTGCCTTGCAACTCCTACTTGAAATGCAGGTGGCAGTCATAGTTAGAAGAATCTCTGCATAACTCCATGTTGTGTGCTAATTGAGAATTGGGAGTCCGTGTTCTGAGTCATCCAAGCCCTGGGTCATCTAACATCTGGACTGTTGCATTGTTCTCTACATGTGGCTACCCTTGAAGAATATTCAGAAGCTACAACTGATGCAGAGTGTAGGAGTGTGGGCAGTTCTTGGGGCCCCTAGAGTGGCTCATGTTACACCACTGTTCTGTGAGCTGCATTAGCTGCCTGCTTGCTTCTAGGTGCAGTTCAAGGTGTTGGTTATCACCTTTAAAGTCTTACATGGGTTGAGGTTATCTGAAGAATCATCTCACTCAATGGGATTAGCCCACTCCACCCATGAGCACAATGTGGACCCTATTGGTCAAAGAATTTGAAAGGGAGAAGAGCATTTTCTGAGTGGCTCCTGTCCTTTGGAACATTGTAGCCCCATGGTGAGATTCACAACTATCCTACAGACCTTCCATAAGGGCCTGAAAATCTATCTAGAGTACACCAGTTGGACTGGGGCCCCAATAGGAAAGCTCTATTCTAGTAGTGGTTATTGGATTAAGAAAATAGCCCACCGCTCCCTGATTACTTTGTGCTGCCCTCATCGCCATCTTTTATGTGTATTTATTGTTGTTGTTATTTATTGTTTTATCATTTTAATGCCTACTGTTTTTAATGTTTGTAAGCCCCCTTTTAGGCAAGTTGTGTGGTACATTAAAGTTGCTTTAGGCAAGTTGTGTGGTACATAAAGTTGCCTTAGGCAAGTTGTGTGGTACATAAATCTAACAAATGAGAGAGAAAGAGAGTGTGAGAGAGAAAGAGAGAGAAGAGGGGGGAGATGGAGACAGAGAATGAATTGTTTGGTGCAATTATGCCATGAAAATTGATTTAGAATCACAAATACCTAGTTCAAATAGCCCAAGTGTCTCTTACACTCTTGCAACTCATTAAATAAACTGCACTGTCCTATTCAGCCATCAATGGTTCAGTTCAGTCCACATTGTCAAGACATATTCAAGTACCAATTACATTTCAGATCATGAATTGTTGGTGGTTAAGATCAGAATCAAATTATACAACATGAAAAATACAGCATCACCAAAGATGTTTGACATCTTCTGGACATCTACCAAAATCTTCTGGACATTGCTAAGAAGATGCCTGATGTACTATGGCAATAAATTCATTTGACCATCATTGAAACAGCAGTTGAACACATGACATATAGAAAACCAGAGAAAAAGGGCAAGAATAGCTAAATGAAGAAAAGTAGCACTGATTCCATTGGAAAAAAATGTTAGAGGACTCTAAGGGGTCCTCTAATTACTGCACATTTGCCTCATCCTTCACTTTAGGAAGATTCTCCTTAAGGATCATACAACAACATCTGGTATTGACTATTGAAAGGGAATCACTTTTTCTTCAAGCTGGCTTCAGAAGGAGTCATGGAACTTGTGTTAATGTTACTAATTATGCCTAATCATAGAAAAATCTCAAGGATGTCAAAAGAATATTTATAATTGCTTTATTGACTACAAGAAAGTCTTTGATTTTGTCAGTTATGAAAGCTGTGGAGAGCTTTGAAAGAGTTGGGAGTGCCAACATATCTGGTCAAGTGGGTGCAGTTGCTGTAACACAGATCATGAAACCACTGTGTGAATACCATGTGGAGACACAATTTGTTCAAGATAGAGAAAGGAACATGGGGATGTTGCCTTCTTTCAATTATCTTATTCAATCTGAATGCTGAAATGATCATGAGGAAACTAGAACTTAAAGAATAAAAAATCAGAGTAAAGACTGAAGAAAGGAATATCAACAAATTATGCTGACAATACAACTCTCCTCTCAGAAACCAAAGAAGGCCTGAAACATCTGATCAAAAGGATAAAAAAGAAAGTGAGAAATTTGGCCTCTTCCTGAACATCAAAAAGACTAAGTTCATGACCACTGCAAGGAATGGAAGTGTCAGAAGAAGAATTGACAGTGAAGAGATCAAATGTGTGCAAGAATTCACTTTTTGTAGATTGATCTAAGCAATGAGCACAGGGCAGAAATAAAGCACTGAATTATACTGGGTTGCAGACCAATGCTAAGCATGAATCATGTATGGAAATGCAAGGACATTACTCTGGCCATCAAATGCAAATTAGTTCACACAATCATGTTTCCCACAGCTACCTACAATTGTAAAGTTGGACCATGAAAAAAATAGGCAAAAGGAAAATTGCAAATTGTTTGAGTTTTGTGGGGTTGGAGAATGTTCCTGCACATTCCTTGGACAGCAGAGATGACAAACAAGAAAGTACTTGAGCATACAAAGTTGCCGGATAGAGAAATTGCTGGAAGACAAAATCACAAAATTCCACCTTACTTATTTCAGTCATGTTGTGTGCTCAAACTCATTGAAAAAGGCAGTTATGCTCAGAATGTTCAACAGTAAATGAAAATGAGGCCACCAAAAAAAAAACACAGTGACTAGACACCATCAAAGCCTACACCTGCCCAAGCATAAAACAACTGAAGAAAGCCATACAAGATTGGAAAATATGGAGAGAGCAGGAGCATACTTTTGCCAAGAATCAGACATGCTCGAATGGATAGCATCATCATCAATTTTCAGCTGGCTATGGGAAGAGAACATGGCAAAGCAACTGTATGGATGTGTTCTAGGATACATTCAAAATGGAAAAGAAAACAGCAAGAAAGGAACTCTAAGAAGTCATTTTCAGTCCTGTAGTTTTACTGCTTTTGATTATATGAAGTGCTTTTACACCTCTGCAAAGCTCTTCTGAGAGATACACCAGTGTGCAGTTTTGCAAACATCTTTATTCAAGTGTTACTTGGCTGTCTGAAAGGCAGCACAAAAATGCTACAGAATAAAATGCTTTTTACCTTGACTATTTTCCATCTTGTCCGGAGAGATTTATATTCCATCAAATGGAGTCCTATTTTCATCTACAAAAGGTGTTACCCATTTGTTGAGTCAGTATTAAAGGCAGATTTAGGACTTTAATATTTATACTTTCTCCTGCTACTATTATGAACAAACAGGTACTCTAAAAGTTTTCACAAAGAAACTGAAATATCAAGAGTATTTCTACAAGTGACTGTATGTACATTGTA
>NW_015388882.1:0-2586 GCF_001527695.2 Protobothrops mucrosquamatus
GCAGCCTAGAAAAGTCATTACCCTCCTAACCATACCCAAGCACTCTGAGTTTGTTGGAAATGTCCATTTTGCTCTATGAGTTCATGGTGACCTAACCCTATCCCTAAGTTGAATTTTCCTCCAATGGGATTTTCCCATGTATTTTACCAGAAATATAGATAAGGCGGCCTAGAAAAGTCACTGCCCTCATAACCATACCTAAGCACTCTGAGTGCTGGCGATGTCCATTTTGCTCTATGAGTTCATGGTGACCTAACCCTAACCCTAAGTTGGATTTTCCTCCAACGGGATTTTCCCATGTATTTTACCAGAAAAAATAGATAAGGCAGCCTAGAAAAGTCATTACCCTCCTAACCATACCCCAGCACTCTGAGTTTGTTGGCGATGTCCATTTTGCTCTAGGAGTTCATGCTGACCTAACCCTAACCCTAAGTGGAATTTTCCTCCAATGGGATTTTCCCATGTATTTTACAAGAAAAAAATAGATAAGGCAGCCAAGAAAGGTCACTGCCCTCATAACCATACCCAAGCACTCTGAGTTTGTTGGCGATGGCCATTTTGCTCTAGGAGTTCATGCTGACCTAACCCTAACCCTAAGTGGGATTTTCCCCCAATGGGATTTTCCCATGTATTTTACCAGGAAACATAGATAAGGCGGCCTAGAAAAGTCACTGCCCTCCTAACCATACCCAAGCACTCTGAGTGTTGGCGATGTCCATTTTGCTCTATGAGTTCATGGTGACCTAACCCTAACCCTAAGTGAAATTTTTCTCCAATGGGATTTTCCCATGTATTTTACCAGAAATATGGATAAGGCGGCCTAGAAAAGTCACTGCCCTCATAACCATACCCAAGCACTCTGAGTGCTGGCGATATCCATTTTGCTCTATGAGTTCATGGTGACCTAACCCTAACCCTAAGTGGGATTTTCCTCCAATGGGATTTTCCCATGTATTTTACCCGAAAAAATAGATAAGGCAGCCAAGAAAGGTCACTGCCCTCCTAACCATACCCAAGCACTCTGAGTTTGTTGGCAATGTCCATTTTGCTCTATGAGTTCATGGTGACCTAACCCTAACCCTAAGTGGAATTTTCCTCCAATGGGATTTTCCCATGTATTTTACCAGAAAAAATAGATAAGGCAGCCAAGAAAGGTCACTGCCCTCCTAACCATATCCAAGCACTCTAAGTTCTGGCGATGTCCATTTTGCTCTATGAGTTCATGGTGACCTAACCCTAACCCTAAGTTGAATTTTCCTCCAATGGGATTTTCCCATGTATTTTACCAGAAAAAAAAAGATAAGGCAGCCAAGAAAGGTCACTGCCGTCCTAACCATACCCAAGCACTCTGAGTTTGTTGGCAATGTCCATTTGGCTCTATGAGTTCATAGTGACCTGACCCTAACCCTATGTGGGATTTTCCCCCAATGGGATTTTCCCATGTATTTTACCAGGAAACATAGATAAGGCGGCCTAGAAAAGTCACTGCCCTCATAACCATACCCAAGCACTCTAAGTGCTGGCGATGTCCATTTTGCTCTATGAGTTCATGGTGACCTAACCCTAACCCTAAGTGGAATTTTCCTCCAATGGGATTTTCCCATGTATTTTACCTGAAATATAGATAAGGCGGCCTAGAAAGGTCATTGCCCTCATAATCATACCCAAGCAATCTGAGTTTGTTGGCGATGGCCATTTTGCTCTATGAGTTCATGGTGACCTAACCCTAACCCTAAGTGGAATTTTCCTCCAATGGGATTTTCCCATGTATTTTACCAGAAAAAATAGATAAGGCAGCCAAGAAAGGTCACTGCCCTCATAACCATACCCAAGCACTCTGAGTTTGTTGGCAATGTCCATTTGGCTCTATGAGTTCATAGTGACCTAACCCTAACCCTAAGTGGGATTTTCCCCCAATGGGATTTTCCCATGTATTTTACCAGAAAAAATAGATAAGGCAGCCAAGTAAGGTCACTGCCGTCCTAACCATACCCAAGCACTCTGAGTTTGTTGGCAATGTCCATTTTGCTCTATGAGTTCATGGTGACCTAACCCTAACCCTAAGTTGAATTTTCCTCCAATGGGATTTTCCCATGTATTTTACCAGAAAAAAAAAGATAAGGCAGCCAAGAAAGGTCACTGCCGTCCTAACCATACCCAAGCACTCTGAGTTTGTTGGCGATGTCCATTTTGCTCTATGAGTTCATGGTGACCTAACCCTAACCCTAAGTGGAATTTTCCTCCAATGGGATATTCCCATGTTTTTCACCAGGAAACATAGATAAGGCGGCCTAGAAAGTTCACTGCCCTTCTAACCATATCCAAGAACTCTGAGTTTGTTGGCGATGTCCATTTTGCTCTATGAGTTCATGGTGACCTCACCCTATCCCTAAGTGGAATTTTCCTCCAATGGGATTTTCCCATGTATTTTACCAGAAAAAATAGATAAGGCAGCCAAGAAAGGTCACTGCCCTAATAACCATACCCAAGCACTCTGAGTTTGTTGGCGATGTCCATTTTGCTCTATGAGTTCATGGTGACCTAACCCTAACCCTAAGAGGAATTTTCCTCCAATGGGATTTTCCC
>NW_015388882.1:3985-7028 GCF_001527695.2 Protobothrops mucrosquamatus
CCCTAAGTGGAATTTTCCTCCAATGGGATTTTCCCATGTATTTTACCAGAAAAAATAGATAAGGCAGCCAAGAAAGGTCACTGCCCTAATAACCATACCCAAGCACTCTGAGTTTGTTGGCGATGTCCATTTTGCTCTATGAGTTCATGGTGACCTAACCCTAACCCTAAGAGGAATTTTCCTCCAATGGGATTTTCCCAAGTATTTTACCAGAAAAAATAGATAAGGCAGCCAAGAAAGGTCACTGCCCTCCTAAACATACCCAAGCACTCTGAGTTTGTTGGCAATGTCCATTTTGCTCTATGAGTTCATGGTGACCTAACCCTAACTCTAAGTGGGATTTTCCCCCAATGGGATTTTCCCATGTATTTTACCAGAAAAAATAGATAAGGCAGCCAAGAAAAGTCACTGCCCTCCTAACCATACTCAAGAACTCTGAGTTTGTTGGCGATGTCCATTTTGCTCTATGAGTTCATTGTGACCAAACCCTAACCCTAAGTGGAATTTTCCTCCAATGGGATTTTCCCATGTATTTTACCAGAAAAAATAGATAAGGAAGCCAAGAAAGGTCACTGCCCTCATAACCATACCCAAGCACTCTGAGTTTGTTGGCAATGTCCATTTTGCTCTATAAGTTCATGGTGACCTAACCCTAACCCTAAGTGGAATTTTCCTCGAATGGGATTTTCCCATGTATTTTACCAGAAAAAATAGATAAGGCAGCCAAGAAAGGTCACTGCCCTCCTAACCATACCCAAGCACTCTGAGTTTTTTGTCGATGTCCATTTTGCTCTCTGAGTTCATGGTGACCTAACCCTAACCCTAAGTGGGATTTTCCCCCAATGGGATTTTCCCATGTATTTTACCAGGAAACATAGATAAGGCGGCCTAGAAAAGTCACTGACCTCATAACCATACCCAAGCACTCTGAGTGTTGGCGATGTCCATTTTGCTCTATGAGTTCATGGTGACCTAACCCTAACCCTAAGTGGAATTTTCCTCCAATGGGATTTTCCCATGTATTTTACCAGGAAACATAGATAAGGCAGCCAAGAAAGGTCACTGCCCTCCTAACCATACCCAAGCACTCTGAGTTTTTTGTCGATGTCCATTTTGCTCTATGAGTTCATGGTGACCTAACCCTAACCCTAAGTGGAATTTTCCTCCAATGGGATTTTCCCATGTATTTTACCAGGAAACATAGATAAGGCAGCCAAGAAAGGTCACTGCCCTCCTAACCATACCCAAGCACTCTGAGTTTTTTGTCGATGTCCATTTTGCTCTCTGAGTTCATGGTGACCTAACCCTAACCCTAAGTGGGATTTTCCCCCAATGGGATTTTCCCATGTATTTTACCAGGAAACATAGATAAGGCAGCCAAGAAAGGTCACTGCCCTCATAACCATACCTAAGCACTCTGAATTTTTTTGCGATGTCCATTTTGCCCTATGAATTCATGGTGACCTAACCCTAACCCTAAGTGGGATTTTCCCCCAATGGGATTTTCCCATGTATTTTATCAGGAAACATAGATAAGGCGGCCTAGAAAAGTCACTGCCCTCATAACCATACCCAAGCACTCTGAGTGTTGGTGATGTCCATTTTGCTCTATGAGTTCATGGTGACCTAACCCTAACCCTAAGTGGAATTTTCCTCCAATGAGATTTTCCCATGTATTTTACCAGGAAACATAGATAAGGCAGCCAAGAAAGGTCACTGCCCTCATAACCATACCCAAGCACTCTGACTTTGTTGGCGATGTCAATTTTGCTCTATGAGTTCATGGTGACCTAACCCTAGCCCTAAGTGGAATTTTCCTCCAATGGGATTTTCCCATGTATTTTACCAGGAAACATAGAAAAGGCAGCCAAGAAAGGTCACTGCCCTCAGAACCATACCCAAGTGGAATTTTCCTCCAATGGGATTTTCCCATGTATTTTACCAGAAAAAGTAGATAAGGCAGCCAAGAAAGGTCACTTCCCTCCTAACCATACCCAAGACTCTGAGTTTGTTGTCGATGTCCATTTTGCTCTATGAGTTCATGGAGACCTAACCTTAACCCTAAGTGGGATTTTCCCCCAATGGGAAAAATACATGGGAAAATCCCGTTGGAGGAAAATTCCACTTAGGGTTAGGGTTAGGCCACCATGAACTCATAGAGCAAAATGGACATCACCAATAAACTCAGAGTACTTGGGTATGGTTAGGAGGGTAATGACTTTTCTAGACTGCCTTATCTATTTTTTCTGGTAAAATACATGGGAAAATCCCATTGGGGGAAAATCCCACTTAGGGTTAAGATTAGGTCACCATAAACTCAAAGAGGAAAATGGACAACGCCAACAAACTCAGAGTGCTTGGGTATGGTTATGAGGGCAGTGACTTTTCTACGCCTCCTTATCTATGTTTCCTGGTAAAATACATGGGAAAATCCCATTGGAGGAAAATTCCACTTAGGGTTGGGGTTAGGTCAACATAAACACATAGAGCAAAATGGACATCGCCAGCACTCAGAGGTCTTGGGTTTGGTTATGAGGGCAGTGACTTTTCTAGGCCGCCTTATCTATGTTTCCTGGTAAAATACATGGGAAAATCCCATTGGGGAAAAATTCCACTTAGGGTTAGGGTTAGGTCACCATGAACTCATAGAGCAAAATGGACATTGCCAACAAACTCAGAGTGCTTGGGTATGGTTAGGAGGGCAGTAACCTTTCCAGGACGCCTTATCTATTTTTCCTGGTAAAATACATGGGAAAATCCCATTGGGGAAAAATTCCACTTAGGGTTAGGGTTAGGTTACCATGAAGTCATAGGGCAAAATGGACATCGCCAACAAACTCAGATTGCTTGGGTATGGTTATGAGTGCAGTGACCTTTCTTGGCTGCCTTATCTATGTTTCCTGGTAAAATACATGGGAACATCTTATTGGAGGAAAACTCCACTTAGGGTTAGGGTTAGGTCACCATGAACTCATAGAGCAAAATGGACATCGCCAATAAACTCAGAGTGCTTGGGTATGGTTAGGAGGGTAATGACTTTTCT
>NW_015388882.1:10040-11042 GCF_001527695.2 Protobothrops mucrosquamatus
GGGTATGGTTAGGAGGGTAGTGACCTTTCTTGGCTGCCTTATATATTTTTTCTGGTAAAATACATGGGAAAATCCCATTGGGGGAAAATCCCACTTAGGGTTAGGGTTAGGTCACCATGAAGTCATAGGGCAAAATGGACATCGCCAACAAACTCAGAGTTCTTGGGTATGGTTATGAGGGCAGTGACCTTTCTTGGCTGCCTTATCTATGTTTCCTGGTCAAATACATGGGAACATCTCATTGGAGGAAAACTCCACTTAGGGTTAGGGTTAGGTCACCATGAACTCATAGAGCAAAATGAACATCGCCAATAAACTCAGAGTGCTTGGGTATGGTTATGAGGGCAGTGACCTTTCTAGGCTTCCTTATCTATTTTTTCTGGTAAAATACATGGGAAAATCCCATTGGAGGAAAATTCCACTTAGAGTTAGGGTTAGGTCACCATGAACTCATAGAGAAAAATGGACATCGCTAGCACTCAGAGTGCTTGGGTATGGTTATGAGGGCAGTGTCTTTTCTAGGCCTCCTTATCTATGTTTCCTGGTAAAATACATGGGAAAATCCCATTGTAGGAAAATTCCACTTAGGGTTAGGGTTAGGTCACCATGAACTCATAGAGCAAAATGGACATCGCCAACAAACTCAGAGTTCATGGGTATGGTTATGAGGGCAGTGACTTTTCTAGGCATCCTTATCTATTTTTCCTGGTAAAATACATGGGAAATTCCCATTGGGGGAAATCCCACTTAGGGTTAGGGTTAGGTCACCATGAACTCATAGAGCAAAATGGACATTGCGCCAAAAACTCAGAGTGCTTGAGTATGGTTAGGAGGGCAGTGACCTTTCTTGGCTGCCTTATCTATGTTTCCTGGTAAAATACATGGGAAAATCCTACTGGAGGAAAATTCCACTTAGAGTTAGGGTTAGGTCACCATGAACTCATAGAGCAAAATGGACATCGCCAGCACTCAGAGTGCTTGGGTATGGTTAGGAGTGTAATG
>NW_015388882.1:15034-16328 GCF_001527695.2 Protobothrops mucrosquamatus
AAAATACATGGGAACATCTCATTGGAGGAAAACTCCACTTAGGGTTAGGGTTAGGTCACCATGAACTCATAGAGCAAAATGGACATCGCCAGTAAACTCAGAGTGCTTGGGTATGGTTATGAGGGCAGTGACCTTTCTTGGCTTCCTTATCTATTTTTTCTGGTAAAATACATGGGAAAATCCCATTGGAGGAAAATTCCACTTAGAGTTAGGGTTAGGTCACCATGAACTCATAGAGAAAAATGGACATCGCCAGCACTCAGAGTGCTTGGGTATGGTTATGAGGGCAGTGACCTTTTTTGGCTTCCTTATCTATTTTTTTCTGGTAAAATACATGGGAAAATCCCATTGGAGGAAAATTCCACTTAGAGTTAGGGTTAGGTCACCATGCACTCATAGAGTAAAATGGACATCGCCAACAAACTCAGAGTGCTTGGGTATGGTTAGGAGGGTAATGACTTTTCTAGGCCGCCTTATCTATGTTTCCTGGTAAAATACATGGGAAAATCCCATTAGGGGAAAAGTCCACTTAAGGTTAGGGTTAGGTCACCATAAACACATAGAGCAAAATGGACATCGCCAACAAACTCAGAGTGCTTGGGTATGGTTAGGAGGGCAGTGACCTTTCTTGGCTTCCTTATATATTTTTTCTGGTAAAATACATGGGAAACTCCCATTGGAGGAAAATTCCACTTAGGGTTAGGGTTAGGTCACCATGAACTCATAGAGCAAAATGGACATCGCCAATAAACTCAGAGTTCTTGGGTATGGTTAGGAGGGTAATGACTTTTCTTGGCTGCCTTATCTATTTTTTCTGGTATAATACATGGGAAAATCCCATTGGAGGAAAATTCCACTTAGGGTTAGGGTTAGGTCACCATGAACTGATAGAGCAAAATGGACATCGCCAAAAAACTCAGAGTTCTTGGGTATGGTTATGAGGGCAGTGACTTTTCTAGGCATCCTTATCTATGTTTCCTTGTAAAATACATGGGAAAATCCCATTGGGGGAAAATCCCACTTAGGGTTAGGGTTAGGTCACCATGAACTCATAGAGCAAAATGGACATTGCCAAAAAACTCAGAGTGCTTGGGAATGGTTAGGAGGGCAGTGACCTTTCTTGGCTGCCTTATATATTTTTTCTGGTAAAATACATGGGAAAATCCCATTGGGGGAAAATCCCACTTAGGGTTAGGGTTAGGTCACCATAAACTCATAGAGGAAAATGGACATCGCCAACAAACTCAGAGTGCTTGGGTATGGTTAGGAGGGCAGTGACCTTTCTTGGCTGCCT
>NW_015388882.1:19665-21439 GCF_001527695.2 Protobothrops mucrosquamatus
CCACTTAGGGTTAGGGTTAGGTCACCATGAACTCATAGAGCAAAATGGACATCGCCAGCACTCAGAGTGCTTGGGTATGGTTATGAGGGCAGTGACTTTTCTTGGCATCCTTATCTATGTTTCCTGGTAAAATACAAGGGAAAATCCCATTGGGGGAAAATCCCACTTAGGGTTAGGGTTAGGTCACCATGAACTCATAGAGCAAAATGGACATTGCCAACAAACTCAGAGTTCTTGGGTATGGTTATGAGGGCAGTGACTTTTCTAGGCATCCTTATCTATTTTTTCTGGTAAAATACATGGGAAAATCCAATTGGGGGAAAATCCCACTTAGGGTTAGGGTTAGGTCACCATGAACTCATAGAGCAAAATGGACATTGCCAAAAAACTCAGAGTGCTTGGGTATGGTTAGGAGGGCAGTGACCTTTCTTGGCTGCCTTATATATTTTTTCTGGAAAAATACATGGGAAAATCCCATTGGGGGAAAATCCCACTTAGGGTTAGGGTTAGGTCACCATGAACTCATAGAGAAAAATGGACATCGCCAGCACTCAGAGTGCTTGGGTACGGTTATGAGGGCAGTGTCTTTTCTAGGCCGCCTTATCTATGTTTCCTGGTAAAATACATGGGAAAATCCCATTGGGGGAAAATCCCACTTAGGGTTAGGGTTAGGTCACCATGAACTCATAGAGCAAAATGGACATCGCCAAAAAACTCAGAGTGCTTGGGTATGGTTAGGAGTGTAATAACGTTTCTAGGCTGCCTTATCTATTTTTTCTGGTAAAATACATGGGAAAATCCCATTGGGGGAAAATCCCACATAGGGTTAGGGTTAGGTCACCATGAACTCATAGAGAAAAATGGAGATTGCCAAAAAACTCAGAGTGCTTGGCTATGGTTAGGAGGGCAGTGACCTTTCTTGGCTGCCTTATCTATTTTTTCTGGTAAAATACATGGGAAAATCCCATTGGAGGAAGGTTCCACTTAGGGTTAGGGTTAGGTCACCATAAACTCATAGAGCAAAATGGACATCGCCAACAAACTCAGAGTGCTTGGGTATGGTTAGGAGGGCAGTGACCTTTCTTGGCTGCCTTATCTATTTTTTCTGGTAAAATACATGGTAAAATCCCATTGCAGGAAAATTCCACTTAGGGTTAGGGTTAGGTCACCATGAATCATAGAGCAAAATGGACATCGCCAGCACTCAGAGTTCTTCGGTATGGTTATGAGGGCAGTGACTTTTCTTGGCATCCTTATCTATGTTTCCTGGTAAAATACATGGGAAAATCCAATTGGGGGAAAATCCCACTTAGGGTTAGGGTTAGGTCACCATGAACTCATAGAGCAAAATGGATATTGCCAAAAAACTCAGAGTGCTTGGGTATGGTTAGGAGGGCAGTGACCTTTCTTGGCTGCCTTATCTATGTTTCCTGGTAAAATACATGGGAAAATCCCATTGGGGAAAAATTCCACTTAGGGTTAGGGTTAGGTCACCATGAACTCATAGAGCAAAATGGACATCGCCAAAAAAATTCAGAGTGCTTGGGTATGGTTAGGAGGGTAATGACTTTTCTAGGCTGCCTTATCTATTTTTTCTGGTAAAATACATGGGAAAATCCCATTGGAGGAAAATTCCACTTAGGGTTAGGGTTAGGTCACCATGAACTCATAGAGCAAAATGGACATTGCCAGCACTCAGAGTGCTTGGGTATGGTTAGGAGTGTAATAACTTTTCTAGGCTGCCTTATCTATTTTTTCTGGTAAAATACATGGT
>NW_015388882.1:25556-26707 GCF_001527695.2 Protobothrops mucrosquamatus
TAGATAAAAATGGACATTGCCAAAAAACTCAGAGTGCTTGGGTATGGTTAGGAGGGCAGTGACCTTTCTTGGCTGCCTTTTCTTTTTTTTCTGGTAAAATACATGGGAAAATCCCATTGGGGGAAAATCCCACTTAGGGTTAGGGTTAGGTCACCATGAACTCAGAGAGCAAAATGGACATTGCCAAAAAACTCAGAGTACTTGGGTATGGTTAGGAGGGTAGTGACCTTTCTTGGCTGCCTTATCTATTTTTTCTGGAAAAATACATGGGAAAATCCCATTGGAGGAAAATTCCACTTAGGGTTAGGGTTAGGTCACCATGAACTCATATAGCAAAATGGACATTGCCATAAACTCAGAGTGCTTTGGTATGGTTAGGAGGGTATTGACTTTTCTAGGCTGCCTTATCTAATTTTTCTGGTAAAATACATAGGAAAATCCCATTGGGGGAAAATCCCCCTTAGGGTTAGGGTTAGGTCACCATGAACTCATAGAGAAAAATGGACATTGCCAACAAACTCAGAGTGCTTGGGTTTGGTTAGGAGGGCAGTGACCTTTCTTGGCTGCCTTATATATTTTTTCTGGTAAAATACATGGGAAAATCCCATTGGGGGAAAATCCCACTTAGGTTTAGGGTTAGGTCACCATAAACTCATAGAGCAAAATGGACATCGCCAACAAACTCAGAGTGCTTGGGTATTGTTAGGAGGGCAGTGACCTTTCTTGGCTGCCTTATCTATTTTTTCTGGTAAAATACATGGGAAAATCCCATTGGAGGAAAATTCCACTTAGGGTTAGGGTTAGGTCACCATGAACTCATAGAGCAAAATGGACATCGCCAACAAACTCAGAGTGCTTGGGTACATGGGAAAATCCCATTGGAGGAAAATTCCACTTAGGGTTAGGGTTAGGTCACCATGAACTCATAGAGCAAAATGGACATCGCCAGCACTCAGAGTGCTTGGGTATTGTTATGAGGGCAGTGATTTTCTAGGCCGCTTTATCTATGTTTCCTGGTAAAATACATGGGAAAATCCCATTGGAGGAAAATTCCACTTAGGGTTAGGGTTAGGTCACCATGAACTCATAGAGCAAAATGGACATTGCCAACAAACTCAGAGTTCTTGCGTATGGTTAGGAGGGTAGTGACC
>NW_015388882.1:30267-32172 GCF_001527695.2 Protobothrops mucrosquamatus
AACCCATAGAGCAAAATGGACATTGCCAACAAACTCAGAGTGCTTGGGTATGGTTAGGAGGGCAGTAACCTTTCTAGGACGCCTTATCTATGTTTCCTGGTAAAATACATGGGAAAATCCCATTGGTGAAAAATTCCACTTAGGGTTAGGGTTAGGTTACCATGAAGTCATTGGGCAAAATGGACATCGCCAACAAACTCAGAGTGCTTGGGTATGGTTATGAGTGCAGTGACCTTTCTTGGCTTCCTTATCTATTTTTTCTGGTAAAATACATGGGAAACTCTCATTGGAGGAAAATTCCACTTAGGGTTAGGGTTAGGTCACCATGAACTCATAGAGCAAAATGGACATCGCCAACAAACTCAGAGTGCTTGGGTACATGGGAAAATCCCATTGGAGGAAAATTCCACTTAGGGTTAGGGTTAGGTCACCATGAACTCATAGAGCAAAATGGACATCGCCAACAAACTCAGAGTGCTTGGGTATGGTTAGGAGGGCAGTGACCTTTCTTGGCTGCCTTATCTATTTTTTCTGGTAAAATACATGGGAAAATCCCATTGGGGGAAAATCCCACTTAGGGTTAGGGTTAGGTCACCATGAACTCATAGAGCAAAATGGACATTGCCAACAAACTCAGAGTTCTTGGGTATGGTTATGAGGGCAGTGACTTTTCTAGGCATCCTTATCTATGTTTCCTGGTAAAATACATGGGAAAATCCCATTGGGGGAAAATCCCACTTAGGGTTAGGGTTAGGTCACCATGAACTCAGAGAGCAAAATGGACATTGCCAAAAAACTGAGAATGCTTGGGTATGGTAAGGAGGGCAGTGACCTTTCTTGGCTGCCTTATATATTTTTTCTGGTAAAATACATGGGAAAATCCCATTGGGGGAAAATCCCACTTAGGGTTAGGGTTAGGTCACCATGAACTCATAAAGCAAAATGGACATCGCCAACAAACTCAGAGTGCTTGGGTATGGTTAGGAGGGCAGTGACCTTTCTTGGCTGCCTTATCTATTTTTTCTGGTAATATACATGGGAAAATCCCATTGGAGGAAAATTCCACTTAGGGTTAGGGTTAGGTCACCATGAACTCAGAGAGCAAAATGGACATCGCCAACAAACTCAGAGTGCTTGGGTATGGTTATGAGGGCAGTGAACTTTCTTGGCTGCCTTATCTATTTTTTCTGGTAAAATACAGGGTTAGGTCACCATGAACTCATAGAGCAAAATGGACATCGCCAACAAACTCAGAGTCCTTGGGTATGGTTATGAGGGCAGTGACATTTCTTGGCTGCCTTATCTATGTTTCCTGGTAAAATACATGGGAAAATCCCATTGGAGGAAAATTCCACTTAGGGTTAGGATTAGGTCACCATGAACTCATAGAGCAAAATGGACATTGCGCAAAAAACTCAGAGTTCTTGGGTATGGTTATGAGGGCAGTGACCTTTCTTGGCCGCCTTATCTATTTTTTTCTGGTAAAATACATGGGAAAATCCCATTGGAGGAAAATTCCACTTAGAGTTAGGGTTAGGTCACCATGAACACATAGAGCAAAATGGACATTGCCAGCACTCAGAGTCCTTGGGTATGGTTATGAGGGCAGTGACTTTTCTAGGCCGCCTTATCTATGTTTCCTGGTAAAATACATGGGAAAATCCCATTGGGGAAAAATTCCACTTAGGGTTAGGGTTAGGTCACCATGAACCCATAGAGCAAAATGGACATTGCCAACAAACTCAGAGTGCTTGGGTATGGTTAGGAGGGCAGTAACCTTTCTAGGACGCCTTATCTATGTTTCCTGGTAAAATACATGGGAAAATCCCATTGGTGAAAAATTCCACTTAGGGTTAGGGTTAGGTTACCATGAAGTCATTGGGCAAAATGGACATCGCCAACAAA
>NW_015388882.1:38101-41212 GCF_001527695.2 Protobothrops mucrosquamatus
CAAGAAAGGTCACTGCCCTCCTAACCATACCCAAGCACTCTGAGTTTGTTGGCAACGTCCATTTTGCTCTATGAGTTCATGGTGACCTAACCCTAACCCTAAGTGGAATTTTCCTCCAACGGGATTTTCCCATGTATTTTACCAGGAAACATAGATAAGGCGGCCTAGAAAAGTCACTGCCCTCATAACCATACCCAAGTACTCTGAGTTTGTTGGCGATGTCCATTTTGTCCTATGACTTCATGGTGACCTAACCCTAACCCTAAGTGGGATTTTCCCCCAATGGGATTTTCCCATGTATTTTACCAAGAAACATAGATAAGGCGGCCTAGAAAAGTAACTGCCCTCATAACCATACCCAAGCACTCTGAGTGTTGGCGACGTCCATTTTGCTCTACGAGTTCATGGTGACCTAAACCTAACCCTAAGTGGAATTTTCCTCCAATGGGATTTTCCCATGTATTTTACCAGAAAAAATAGATAAGGCAGTCTAGAAAAGTCATTACCCTCCTAACCATACCCAAGTACTCTGAGTTTATTGGCGATGTCCATTTTGCTCTATGAGTTCATGGTGACCTCACCCTAACCCTAAGTGGAATTTTCCTCCAATGGGATTTTCCCATGTATTTTACCAGAAAAAATAGATAAGGCAGCATAGAAAAGTCATTACCCTCCTCACCATACCCTAGTACTCTGAGTTTATTGGCGATGTCCATTTTCCTCTTTGAGTTCATGGTGACCTAACCGTAACCCTAAGTGGAATTTTCCTCCAATGGGATTTTCCCATGTATTTTACCAGAAAAAATAGATAAGGCAGTCTAGAAAAGTCATTACCCTCCTTACCATACCCAAGTACTCTGAGTTTATTGGCGATGTCCATTTTGCTCTATGAGTTCATGGTGACTTAACCCTAACCCTAAGTGGAATTTTCCTCCAATGGGATTTTCCCATGCATTTTACCAGAAAAAATAGATAAGGCAGCATAGAAAAGTCATTACCCTCCTAACCATACCCAAGACCTCTGAGTTTGTTGGCAATGTCCATTTTGCTCTATGAGTTCATGGTGACCTAACCCTAACCCTAAGTGGGATTTTCCCCCAATGGGATTTTCCCATGTATTTTACCAGGAAACTTAGATAAGGCAGGCAAGAAAGGTCACTGCCCTCCTAACAATACCCAAGCACTCTGAGTTTGTTGTCGATGTCCATTTTGCTCTATGAGTTCATGGTGACCTAACCCTAACCCTAAGTGGGATTTTCCCCCAATGGGATTTTCCCATGTATTTTACCAGAAAAAATAGATAAGGCAGCCAAGAAAGATCACTGCCCTACTAATCATACCCAAGCACTCTGAGTTTTTTGGCAATGTCCATTTTGCTCTATGAGTTCATGGTGACCTAACCTTACTCTAAGTGGAATTTTCCTCCAATGGGATTTTCCCATGTATTTTACCAGGAAACATAGATAAGGCAGCCAAGAAAGGTCACTGCCCTCATAACCATACCTAAGCACTCTGAGTTTGTTGGCGATGTCCATTTTGCCTAACCCTAACCCCATGTATTTTACCAGGAAACATAGATAAGGAAGCCAAGAAAGGTCACTGACCTCATAACAATACTCAAGCACTCTGAGTGTTGTCGATGTCCACTTTGCTCTATGAGTTCATGGTGACCTAACCCTAACCCTAAGTTCGATTTTCCCCCAATGGGATTTTCCCATGTATTTTACCAGGAAACATAGATAAGGCGGCCTAGAAAAGTCACTGCCCTCATAACCATACTCAAGCACTCTGAGTGTTGGCGATGTCCATTTTGCTCTACGAATTCATGGTGACCTAACCCTAACCCTAAGTGGAATTTTCCTCCAATGGGATTTTCCCATGTATTTTACCAGGAAACATAGATAAGGCGGCCTAGAAAAGTCACTGCCCTCATAACCATACCCAAGCACTCTGAGTGTTGGCGATGTCCATTTTGCCCTATGACTTCATGGTGACCTAACCCTAACCCTAAGTGGGATTTTCCCCCAATGAGATTTTCCCATGTATTTTACCAGGAAAGATAGATAAGGTGGCCTAGAAAAGTCACTGCCCTCCTAACCATACCCAAGCACTCTGAGTGTTGGCGATGTCCATTTTGCTCTACGAGTTCATGGTGATCTAACCCTAACCCTAAGTGGAATTTTCCTCCAATGGGATTTTCCCATGTATTTTACCAGAAAAAATAGATAAGTCAGTCTAGAAAAGTCATTACCCTCCTAACCATACCTAAGTACTCTGAGTTTATTGGCGATGTCCATTTTGCTCTATGAGTTCATGGTGACTTAACCCTAACCCTAAGTGGAATTTTCCTCCAATGGGATTTTCCCATGCATTTTACCAGAAAAAATAGATAAGGCAGCATAGAAAAGTCATTACCCTCCTAACCATACCCAAGCACTCTGAGTTTGTTGGCAATGTCCATTTTGCTCTATGTGTTCATGGTGACCTAACCCTAACCCTAAGTGGGATTTTCCCCAATGGGATTTTCCCATGTATTTTACCAGGAAACACAGATACGGCGGCCTAGAAAAGTCACTGCCCTCATAACCATACCCAAGCACTCTGACTGCTAGCGATGTCCATTTTGCTCTATGAGTTCATGGTGACCTAACCCTTACTCTAAGTGGAATTTTCCTCCAAAGGGATTTTCTCATGTATTTTACCAGAAAAATAGATAAGGCAGCCAAGAAAGGTCACTGCCCTCATAATCATACCTAAGCACTCTGAGTTTGTTGGCGATGTCCATTTTGCTCTATGAGTTCATTGTGACCTAACCCTAACCCTAAGTGGAATTTTCCTCCAATGGGATTTTACCATGTATTTTACCAGGAAACATAGATAAGGCAGCCAAGAAAGGTCACTGCCCTCCTAAACATACCCAAGAACTCTGAGTTTGTTGTCGATGTCCATTTTGCTCTATGAGTTCATGGTGACCTAATCCTCACCCTAAGTGGGATTTTCCCCCAATGGGATTTTCCCATGTATTTTACCAGAAAAAATAGATAAGGCAGCCAAGAAAGGTCACTGCCCTCATAACCATACCTAAGCACTCTGAGTTTGTTGGCGATGTCC
>NW_015388882.1:43393-45854 GCF_001527695.2 Protobothrops mucrosquamatus
TGCTAATCATACCCAAGAACTCTGAGTTTGTTGGCAATGTCCATTTTGCTCTATGAGTTCATGGTGACCTAACCCTAACCCTAAGTGGGATTTTCCGCCAATGGGATTTTCCCATGTATTTTACCAGGAAACACAGATAAGGCGGCCTAGAAAAGTCACTGCCCTCATAACCATACCCAAGCACTCTGAGTTTGTTGGCAATGTCCATTTTGCTCTATGAGTTCATGGTGACCTAACCCTTACTCTAAGTGGGATTTCCCCCCAATGGGATTTTCCCATGTATTTTACCAGAAAAAATAGATAAGGCGGCCAAGAAAGGTCACTGCCCTCCTAACCATACCCAAGCACTCTGAGTTTGTTGGCAATGTCCATTTTGTTCTATGAGTTCATGGTGACCTAACCCTAACCCTAAGTGGGAATTTTCCCCAATGGGATTTTCCCATGTATTTTACCAGGAAATATAGCTAAGGCGGCCTAGAAAAGTCACCGCCCTCAAAAGCATACCCAAGCACTCTGAGTTTGTTGGCGATGTCCATTTTGCTCTATGAGTTCATGGTGACCTAACCCTAACCCTAAGTGGAATTTTCCTCCAATGGGATTTTCCCATGTATTTTACCAGAAAAAATAGATAAGGCAGCAAAGAAAGGTCACTGCTCTCCTAACCATACCCAAGTACTCTGAGTTTGTTGGCAATGTCCATTTTGCTCTATGAGTTCATGGTGACCTAACCCTAACCCTAAGTGGGATTTTCCCTCTATGGGATTTTCCCATGTATTTTACCAGAAAAAATAGATAAGGCAGCCAAGAAAGGTCACTGCCCTCCTATCCATTCCCAAGCACTCTGAGTTTGTTTGTGATGTCCATTTTGTTCTATGAATTCATGGTGACCTAACCCTAACCCTAAGTGGAATTTTCCTCCAATGGGATTTTCCCATGTATTTTACAAGGAAACATAGATAAGGCAGCCTAGAAAGGTCACTGCCCTCCTAAATATACCTAAGCACTCTGAGTTTTTTGGCCTTGTCCATTTTGCTCTATGAGTTCATGGTGACCTAACCCTAACCCTAAGTGGGATTTTCCCCCAATGGGATTTTCCCATGTATTTTACCAGGAAACATAGATAAGGCGGCTTAGAAAAGTCACTGCCCTCATAACCATACCCAAGCACTCTTAGTGTTGGCGATGTCCATTTTGCTCTATGAGTTCATGGTGACCTAACCCTAACCCTAAGTGGAATTTTCCTCCAATGGGATNGGAAAATCCCATTGGGGGAAAATCCCACTTAGGGTAAGGGTTAGGTCACCATAAACTCATAGAGCAAAATGGACATCGCCAACAAACTCAGAGTGCTTGGGTATGGTTAGGAGGAAAGTGACCTTTCTTGGCTGCCTTATCTATTTTTTCTGGTAAAATACATGGGAAAATCTCATTGGAGGAAAATTCCACTTAGGGTTAGGGTTAGGTCACCATGAACTCATAGAGCAAAATGGACATCGCCAATAAACTCAGAGTGCTTGGGTATGGTTAGGAGGGCAGTGATCTTTCTTGGCTGCCTTATCTATTTTTTCTGGTAAAATACATGGGAAAAAATCCCATTGGAGGAAAATTCCACTTAGGGTTAGGGTTAGGTGACCATGAACTCATAGAGCAAAATGGACATAGCCAGCACTCAGAGTGCTTGGGTATGGTTATGAGGGCAGTGACTTTTCTAGGCCTCCTTATATATGTTTCCTGGTAAAATACATGGGAAAATCCCATTGGAGGAAAATTCCACTTAGGGTTAGGGATAGGTCACCATGAACTCATAGAGCAAAATGGGCATTGCCAAAAAACTCAGAGTGCTTGGGTATGGTTAGGAGGGCAGTGACCTTTCTTTGTTGCTTTATATATTTTTTCTGGTAAAATACATGGGAAAATCCCATTGGGGGAAAATTCCACTTAGGGTTAGGGTTAGATCACCATGAACTCATAGAGCAAAATGGACATCGCCCAAAAACTCAGAGTGCTTGGGTATGGTTAGGAGGGTAATGATTTTTCTAGGCTGCCTTATCTATTTTTTTTGGTAAAATACATGGGAAAATCCCATTGGGGGAAAATCCCACTTAGGGTTAGGGTTAGGTCACCATGAACTCATAGAGAAAAATGGACATCGCCAACAAACTCAGAGTGCTTGGGTATGGTTAGGAGGAAAGTGACCTTTCTTGGCTGCCTTATCTATTTTTTCTGGTAAAATACATGGGAAAATCTCATTGGAGGAAAATTCCACTTAGGGTTAGGGTTAGGTCACCATGAACTCATAGAGCAAAATGGACATCGCCAAAAAACTCAGAGTGCTTGGGTATGGTTATGAGGGCAGTGACCTTTCTTGGCTGCCTTATCTATTTTTTCTGGTAAAATACATGGGAAAATCCCATTGGAGGAAAATTCCACTTAGGGTTAGGGTTAGGTCACCATGAACCCA
>NW_015388882.1:49226-50603 GCF_001527695.2 Protobothrops mucrosquamatus
CAAGAAAGGTCACTGCCCTCCTAACCATACCCAAGCACTCTGAGTTTGTTGGCAACGTCCATTTTGCTCTATGAGTTCATGGTGACCTAACCCTAACCCTAAGTGGAATTTTCCTCCAACGGGATTTTCCCATGTATTTTACCAGGAAACATAGATAAGGCGGCCTAGAAAAGTCACTGCCCTCATAACCATACCCAAGCACTCTGAGTTTGTTGGCGATGTCCATTTTGTCCTATGACTTCATGGTGACCTAACCCTAACCCTAAGTGGGATTTTCCCCCAATGGGATTTTCCCATGTATTTTACCAAGAAACATAGATAAGGCGGCCTAGAAAAGTCACTGCCCTCATAACCATACCCAAGCACTCTGAGTGTTGGCGACGTCCATTTTGCTCTACGAGTTCATGGTGACCTAACCCTAACCCTAAGTGGAATTTTCCTCCAATGGGATTTTCCCATGTATTTTACCAGAAAAAATAGATAAGGCAGTCTAGAAAAGTCATTACCCTCCTAACCATACCCAAGTACTCTGAGTTTATTGGCGATGTCCATTTTGCTCTATGAGTTCATGGTGACCTCACCCTAACCCTAAGTGGAATTTTCCTCCAATGGGATTTTCCCATGTATTTTACCAGAAAAAATAGATAAGGCAGCATAGAAAAGTCATTACCCTCCTAACCATACCCAAGACCTCTGAGTTTGTTGGCAATGTCCATTTTGCTCTATGAGTTCATGGTGACCTAACCCTAACCCTAAGTGGGATTTTCCCCCAATGGGATTTTCCCATGTATTTTACCAGGAAACTTAGATAAGGCAGCCAAGAAAGGTCACTGCCCTCCTAACCATACCCAAGCACTCTGAGTTTGTTGTCGATGTCCATTTTGCTCTATGAGTTCATGGTGACCTAACCCTAACCCTAAGTGGGATTTTCCTCCAATAGGATTTTCCCATGTATTTTACCAGAAAAAATAGATAAGGAAGCCAAGAAAGGTCACTGACCTCATAACAATACCCAAACACTCTGAGTTTGTTGTCGATGTCCATTTTGCTCTATGAGTTCATAGTGACCAAACCCTAACCCTAAGTTCGATTTTCCCCCAATGGGATTTTCCCATGTATTTTACCAGGAAACATAGATAAGGCGGCCTAGAAAAGTCACTGCCCTCATAACCATACTGTAGCACTCTGAGTGTTGGCGATGTCCATTTTGCTCTACGAATTCATGGTGACCTAACCCTAACCCTAAGTGGAATTTTCCACCAATGGGATTTTCCCAGGTATTTTACCAGAAAAAATAGATAAGGCAGTCTAGAAAAGTCATTACCCTCCTCACCATACCCAAGTACTCTGAGTTTATTGGCGATGTCCATTTTGCTC
>NW_015388882.1:54675-55850 GCF_001527695.2 Protobothrops mucrosquamatus
GGCGATGTCCATTTTGCTCTATGAGTTCATGGTGACCTAACCCTAACCCTAAGTGGAATTTTCCTCCAATGGGATTTTCCCATGTATTTTACCAGGAAACATAGATAAGGCAGCCAAGAAAGGTCACTGCCCTCCTAACCATACCCAAGCACTCTGAGTTTGTTGGCAATGTCCATTTTGCTCTATGAGTTCATGGTGACCTAACCCTAACCCTAAGTGGAATTTTCCTCCAATGGGATTTCCCCATGTATTTTACCAGAAAAAATAGATAAGGCAGCCAAGAAAGGTCACTGCCCTCCTATCCATACCCAAGCACTCTGAGTTTGTTGGCAATGTCCATTTTGCTCTATGAGTTCATGGTGACCTAACCCTAACCCTAAGTGGGATTTCCCCCCAATGGGATTTCCCCATGTATTTTACCAGGAAACATAGATAAGGCGACCTAGAAAAGTCACTGCCCTCCTAACCATACCCAAGCACTCTTAGTGTTGGCGATGTCTATTTTGCTCTATGAGTTCATGGTGACCTAACCATAACCCTAAGTGGAATTTTCCTTCAATGGGATTTTACCATGCATTTTACCAGAAAAAATAGATAAGGCAGCCAAGAAAGGTCACTGCCCTCCTAACCATACCCAAGCACTCTGAGTTTGTTGGCAATGTCCATTTTGTTCTATGAGTTCATGGTGACCTAACCCTAACCCTAAGTTGGATTTTCCCCCAATGGGATTTTCCCATGTATTTTACCAGGAAAAAATAGATAAGGCAGCCAAGAAATGTCACTGCCCTCCTATCCATTCCCAAGCACCCTGAGTTTGTTTGTGATGTCCATTTTGTTCTATGAATTCATGGTGACCTAACCCTAACCCTAAGTGGAATTTTCCTCCAATGGGATTTTCCCATGTATTTTACCAGGAAACATAGATAAGGCGGCCTAGAAAAGTCACCGCCCTCAAAAGCATACCCAAGCACTCTGTGTTTGTTGGCAATGTCCATTTTGCTCTATGAGTTCATGGTGACCTAACCCTAACCCTAAGTGGAATTTTCCTCCAATGGGATTTTCCCATGTATTTTACCAGAAAAAATAGATAAGGCAGCAAAGAAAGGTCACTGCCCTCCTAACCATACCCAAGTACTCTGAGTTTGTTGGCAATGTCCATTTTGCTCTATGAGTTC
>NW_015388882.1:59548-61214 GCF_001527695.2 Protobothrops mucrosquamatus
TGTTTGTGATGTCCATTTTGTTCTATGAATTCATGGTGACCTAACCCTAACCCTAAGTGGAATTTTCCTCCAATGGGATTTTCCCATGTATTTTACAAGGAAACATAGATAAGGCAGCCTAGAAAGGTCACTGCCCTCCTAACCATACCCAAGCACTCTGAGTTTGTTGGCAATGTCCATTTTGCTCTATGAGTTCATGATGACCTAACCCTAACCCTAAGTGGGATTTTCCCCCAATGGTATTTTCCCATGTATTTTACCAGAAAAAATAGATAAGGCAGCCAAGAAAGGTCACTGCCCTCATAACCATACCAAAGCACTCTGAGTGTTGGCGATGTCCATTTTGCTCTATGAGTTCATGGTGACCTAACCCTAACCTTAGTGGAATTTTCCTCCAATGGGATTTTCCCATGTATTTTACCAGGAAACATAGATAAGGCAGCCAAGAAAGGTCACTGCCCTCCTAACCATACCCAAGCACTCTGAGTTTGTTGGCAATGTCCATTTTGCTCTATGAGTTCATGGTGAGCTAACCCTAACCCTAAGTGGGATTTTCCCCCAATGGGATTTTCCCATGTATTTCACCAGGAAACATAGATAAGGCGGCCTAGAAAAGTCACCGCCCTCAAAAGCATACCCAAGCACTCTGAGTTTGTTGGCAATGTCCATTTTGCTCTATGAGTTCATTTTGACCAAACCCTAACCCTAAGTGGGATTTTCCCCCAATGGGATTTTCCCATGTATTTTACCAGGAAACATAGATAAGGCGGCTTAGAAAAGTCACTGCCCTCATAACCATACCCAAGCACTCGTAGTGTTGGCGATGTCCATTTTGCTCTATGAGTTCATGGTGACCTAACCCTAACCCTAAGTGGAATTTTCCTCCAATGGGATTTTCCCATGTATTTTACAAGGAAAAATAGATAAGGCAGCCTAGAAAGGTCACTGCCCTCCTAACTATACCCAAGCACTCTGAGTTTTTTGGCCTTGTCCATTTTGCTGTATGAGTTCATGGTGACCTAACCCTAACCCTAAGTGGAATTTTCCTCCAATGGGATTTCCCCATGTATTTTACCAGAAAAAATAGATAAGGCAGCCAAGAAAGGTCACTGCCCTCCTAACCATACCCAAGCACTCTGAGTTTGTTGGCAATGTCCATTTTGCTCTATGAGTTCATGGTGACCTAACCCTAACCCTAAGTGGAATTTTCCTCAAATGGGATTTTCCCATGTATTTTACCAGAAAAAATAGATAAGGCAGCCTAGAAAAGTCATTACCCTCCTAACCATACCCAAGCACTCTCAGTTTGTTGGCAATGTCCATTTTGCCCTATGAGTTCATTGTGACCTAACCCTAACCCTAAGTGGGATTTCCCCCCAATGGGATTTCCCCATGTATTTTACCAGGAAACATAGATAAGGCGACCTAGAAAAGTCACTGCCCTCCTAACCATACCCAAGCACTCTTAGTGTTGGCGATGTCCATTTTGCTCTATGAGTTCATGGTGACCTAACCCTAACCCTAAGTGGAATTTTCCTCCAATGGGATTTTCCCATGTATTTTACCAGGAAACATAGATAAGGCAGCCAAGAAAGGTCACTGCCCTCCTAACCATACCCAAGCACTCTGAGTTTGTTGGCAATGTCCATTTTGCTCTATGAGTTCA